>NC_085138.1:239222799-239361881 GCF_035046485.1 Aedes albopictus | reverse complement strand
CCCTGTATACCCGATAAAGACGAGCTAGGAGTTCATTAAGAGCAACTTTGTTTGCCTCCTCCCGACTTGTAAAGACAGCGCGAACTTTGCTAAAAGCAATCTTTCGGACTTCCTTTACCGTTTTGAAGTTGCTGTATAGTTCCGCAGAAATCAAAAGAACGTTAATCGGCTTGTCTTTCTGCCGCAGGAATACTTCATAGGGACCTTTTGCTGAAGCTGGATAAAATCGATGGCGAGAGTCAGTAGGCTGAGGATTCTTAAGCTGGAGTTCGACGTTTGGTGCAACGGAGGGCGTTCTGTCGGCATTAAGAAGAATCTCAGAGGACGCATCCTCGTTTCCGTCCATGTTTGGCTACTGGGGCTAATCCCGAGCAGCCAATAACGAGCTACGGAACAATGCGAACCGGCGACAATAGGGAGAACAATGATGTGGTACTTAGCTTTGAAAATATTCACTCGAAACGACCTTGCGTTAACCTTTCACAAAAACGCCGCACTCAACTGAAGACTAGGTGAACTAGATAGAAGCGAGACACAACTGGCTTGAACGAGAGTTGGGAAGCGACTGTGTATCACCCCTTATCGGAAACTATAGGAATTTTTGCAGTTTGTGTCAAAAATTCATTCAAATCCATCCACTCCGAGAAGAGATGTTGAATTTATTCGCGTTTTATACCTATTTTTTCCCATTGTGCATTGTGGTGGCCATTTTGGGAGTCTGTCCTTAAACCGCTGTAGCTCTAAAGTTTCTCCGAAAACCACTTTAAATGGAATGTTGTTGAAAAGAGTAAAGACAGAGCTACTATTTACAGTAATAAAAAAATGGGTCGGCCATATTGATTTTGGCCACCATCTTGGATTTTTATACCAAAACTTTTTTTTTCACCATGTTGGCAACCAACGAATTTCAAATTGAAAACCCAGGTGGTGCCATCGAAGAGGCTTCTCTGCATCTTAATCTGTCATAGTTTTTGTTGAAAATAAAGAATAACAACAATCAACTAGGTTTCAATACGGTATTATTGCTACTCTTGCTGCTCTTAAAGAGGTTATCAAGAGGTTTAAGTAACTAACGAGGGGTCCATCAATTTGAGTAACCAAATTAATTTTCCCTTTTTTATAAGCGACATGAATGCACCCTCCTGGTGTAAAGTGTCGTAAACGCATTAACCAACAAACAAACAAACAAACTTACTTTTTTGGCAAGGACAGAAAATCTCCACCTTAAGCATTTGGTGTACAAGGTGTAAATCGTGGGCCGGTCTCAGCGAGAATTACTCAACAACCTCAAAATTAGGCTCATTCAAATTATGAAACGCTCGTAATTGAAAGACCAACTTACCACCAACGACACGAAAAGTCAAAATAAAAAAAAAAAAACGTTTTAACCTTCCTTAATGCATGAGCTTTGCAACAGTTAGCTGACGTAGTGCAAGGTTTCCCATTTTTGAATAACCCTTTCGTGACGAACCAGCACAATCGTGCTGTTTTTCGGCATTGGTTTTACACATTTTTTTCAATTGTTTTTTTCCTCAAAATATTTATGAGCGAGAAAAAAGAAAAGCTGTGCACGCAAGTGCGTATCTTATCGCGTTCCTAAAATTGTGTCAATTGGTTTAAAATTGGCTGAATTATAGCAGAACAGTGCTCAAAATAGGACCCCTGTCGAGATGGTTCCACTTCCCTATGTTAACAATTCCACACCTTCTTTCCGCTACCTTTTCTATCTCTCTCTCTCTTTTTTTTTAACTCTGCGCTTTAAAAAGAGTTAATTTATTCTATTTCGGATGTGTTGAACAGTATTTTTTTTTTGCTTGAAGGCCCAAAAGATCGTGCAATTGAAATGCTACGCAACAGCAGTCATATTTTCAATAATTTAGAACAGTTTAGTGAACTGCTCTGATACAGCGGTAAACAGGTGGCATGTAGATATAATGCTTAAATATGACTTGCTTAAATGCTTATTGGTTATATGTATGGGATGGGATTATATTTGATAAAGGAATTCTACAAGATTGAATGTTTAATATGAAAGTTTCTATGACATGTAATCCCCCTCATTATTTTTATCAGTTTGGCACCATTGTATAGGTATAAATTTCATGGAGAGTTCGATGTTATGGCTTATAAGTGTTTTTGATTATTTGTTTGTATTTGCTTCTTTGTACTGGAAAATGAGAGAAAATCCTGTTGCGCAAATGAGAACCGTATCAGAAATTGCGTCAACCGAATCAAGATTGAACTATTTCAGCCAAACAAAATAGATTCCAAAAAAATATTAATTTTACAACGACGATGATTGCCACTTCACTTAATTCTATTTTTACTTTCAATTTCATTTTTCTAAAATCGTCCATTCCCTGCATCCTTCCCCCATGCCTACCTACACGCACATTGCAGTCCACCTCATGAGAGTCTTGTTGTTTGTTGGCACTGAGTTAACCACAATTATGCGCTTATTTATGATTAGATCTGCGCAGAGTCATAATTTAAGTTTTATTTCTACTCTTACAAACCGCTCACTCAACATCGACCCACATTTCCAGTTGTGCCAATAGTAACCAATCCCATAATGCACCACCGGCGATGATGGCGGGATGAGCATCACGGTGCATTCCGAGTCACATTTCTGCTCAAACATATTGGAATTTGTCTCGTTTTCATTTCAGTTTCAGAAGAACACATATGCATATGGGTCATTCCACACCAAGTGTACACACCGCGTGTTATCGACCATCACGGATTTTGACCAAATTTTGTTGGAATGTTTGTCTAAATGGAGGAAGAAAAAATCCAAATTTTGGTGCCGATCGGTTCACCCCTCGCCCCGTGGCAGCACCCCTCGTCTTTGCCAATGCAAGAAAAATCCAAGTTTCCCCTTCCTTTTCTTAATTTATAGCTTTGAAACAATAACATATACACATTTGTGACCTTCAGCTTTTTTGAAGAAAATTGTTGGAGGAATCCAGGAAAAATATTATTTTTTTGATACAGTGTTGCCAAACATGTTATTTTTCAATTTTAAAATTAAAAATCGATTTTTCGTCGAATGAGTATATTTTGATTTCAAAAATTTTGATTCCATCGTGTTTATCAGACATTTTCCAATCGAAAAAGCTTAACTCCCCGAGGTCTTTTTGGCCGTTCCAGAGATACAGCGTTTTTAACCTTGAAAACCATTTTTCTCTTATATATAAAATAAGTCCAATTTACAAGTTTCGCTAAGAACACATTATTCGATGCAATTTAAAGGTGATTTGGGCTGATTTAGACCAAGGGGAATCGAAAACTATGTAAAAATAATAATATGACAGTGTTGCCAGTTTATCAATTATGGATTTATTAGAATGGATAACAATAAATATTGCTTAAGTTGAAAATTTATATATTATAATCCTTATTTAAACTAAAATTCTACCTATGTAAACATTAAGGCTGACGAAAGTGTTGCCAGACATTTTAATTTTATTTCAAAAATCTACATGAGAACTTTTGTATCAAATCAAATGATCAAGCAAGAATCATAAATTCCTTTTTTACAATGTTATTACTATTGGCAACACTGAACCTTGATAGTTTTCGTTTGGTGTGCAACTTTTTATTCCTCGAACAAATCTTTAAAAAGGGCAGTGGTAAATTCAAATGTTCACTGAAATTTATTCATGGTTCAGAATTACGCTAATTGATTCCGACTGTTCTTAGTGTATTTTTAAGATTTTTTAGCTTTTCAGTCCGATTGTGAGATCAAAAACAACCTAATGTTCTCATACTCCGACGCTTCGTAGCGGAACTTGAGAAACATCCGATACGGATCGAAACGTCGGAGTAAGAGAACATTAGATTGTTTTTGATCTCACAATCGGACTGAAAAGCCAAAAAATCCTAAAAATAAGTTCAGAATCACAAAAAACCATTCTGGATGACATGTTATGCCTTAGCGTACAAGTTGCCATTCCATTTTTTTTTCTGTTAATCCATTGTTTTGAACTTGTACGGGGAAAGAAAAGTTCCCAGAAGTGAGTACAATCCACCCAACCTTGAGGTGATCAATTTCCATTAACTCGCATACAGACAGAGTCATGGACAGAGTACTTAGAGTAGAAGTTCTTTTTACCCAACCTTGACCCAACCGCCAGTTCAAATTACTCAACTATCAACACTATGTCACTTACTCATTTTTGACTTCCCGCATTGAATTTCCAAAATTGAGTAGATTTGTTCTTCTTTTTTTTTGACAACAATAAAGAGGGCGAATCAGAGAGGATACAAAAAGAGCTCAAAAGTTAGTTTAAATGTAAAAGTTTCACGAGAAGGATGTTGAGTTCCCGTAGAGTTGCATTGTTTCGCACATGAAAAAGGACCAAGCGAAGGATAAGAATGCCACATCACATGCCACTCACTTTTGGGAACTTTTCTTTCCCCGTACAAGTTCAAAGCTTTCTCAAGATCCGATACGAAGCGTCGGAGTATGAGAACATAAGGTTGTTTTTGATCTCACAATCGGACTGAAAAGCTAAAAAATCTTAAAAATACACCAAGAACGGTCGGAATCAATTAGCGTAATTCTGAACCATGAATAAATTTCAGTGAACATTTGAATTTACCACTGCTCTTATTGAATCCGACTGTTCGAAGAATAAAAAGTTGCACACCAAACGGAAACTATCAAGGTTCAGTGTTGCCAATAGTAATAACATTGTAAAAAAGGAATTTATGATCCTTGCTTGATCATTTGATTTGATACAAAAGTTCTCATGTAGATTTTTGAAATAAAATTAAAATGTCTGGCAACACTCTCGTCAGCCTTAATGTTTACATCGGTAGAATTCCAATTAAAATAAGGTTTGTAATACATAAATTTGAAATTTTAGCAATTTATTGTTATCCATTCTAATAAATCCATAATTGATAAACTGGCAACACTGTCATATTATTATTTTTACATAGTTTTCGATTCCCCTTGGTCTAAATCAGCCCAAATCACCTTTAAATTGCATCGAATAATGTGTTCTTAGCGAAACTTGTAAATTGGACTTATTTTATATATTAGAGAAAAACGGTTTTCAAGCTTAAAAACGCTGTATCTCTGGAACGGCCAAAAAGACCTCGGGAAGTTAAGCTTTTTCGATTGGAAAATGTCTGATAAACACGATGGAATCAAAATTTTTGAAATCAAAATATACTCATTCGACGAAAAATCGATTTTCAATGTTAAAATTGAAAAATAACATGTTTGGCAACACTATATCGAAAAAATAATATTTTTCATGGATTTCTTCAACAATTTTCTTCAATAAAGCTGAAGGTCACAAATGTGTATATGTTATAGTTTCAAAGCTATAAATTAAGAAAAGGAAGGGAAAACTTGGATTTTTCTTGTATTGGCAAAGACGAGGGGTGCTGCCACGGGCCGAGGGGTGAACCGATCGGCACCAAAATTTGGATTTTTTCTTCCTCCATTTAGACAAACATTCCAACAAAATTTGGTCAAAATCCGTGCTGGTCGATAACACGTTTCCACATTTTCTCGGTCACTTCATATGGAATGACCCATATTTGCAATCGGTTCATAGAACCGATCACTGAATAGATATACCTACTTGCTCAGAAATAACCACGAGCAAAATGAATTGATGGAATGGTGAAGTTTCGCAATCACCCAGGAAGCTACAAGTAGGTCAATGCCTAGGCATCAGTCGAGCGCACAAAATTGCCAATACGCTTCATATTGGGTTGTGGTTCTTGCTCTCATCTGCTGAAACCTAGGAGACAGCAGAAACCGAACCGGTTCACTTATTATTATAATGATATTCCAGATTAGCCAACATCTACCGCCACCACCTGATTGGCACCCGCATTCGAGACGATTGCAGGCGGCGGCAGGCGCAAGGTACGTGTGTTTTATTACGGCTTCTCTATGACTCTCGTGATGATGGTTGGTGCAGATTAACTTCAGCTGGAGCACAGTTGGCGAACATTAATTCAGTTTTATTATAACTTTACACACAGTGTAATAGAGAATTTGGCAAGAGATGGAAGGAGGAATCACTCGTCGTCAGAGAGCCCAATCCAGTGATCAATAAATGTGATTTATTGCTGCTTCTCTCGCTTGTTCCACTTATAACTGAAGTTGAATGTGTGTAGACTAGAAGTAAATTGTGGTGTGTTATGTCGTGATGGTAAAACCGTAAAGCTGTGTTCAAAACCATCCCCAGTCAACAATGTACGGTACCGACCAAGGTAAGTAAAAGGACGATCTTCGGTGGTGTGCAAAAGAACGGTGTGTGGCGGCGAAGGATGAACCACAAGCCAGCATCCAGAATGTGGCCAAAGCTGGACGTGGGCAGGGCGTGTTGCAAGAATGCCATGCCGGTCAACAACCCTGCAAAGTTGGTGATCGCAACCGTTCCAGTTGCCACAAGAAGGCGTGGAACGCAGAGAGCACGATGGGCGGACCAAGTGGAGTGGGATCTGGCGAGCATTGGATTTGACCAATGATGGAGTGCGGCAGCCACGGACCGAGTATGGTGGCGTACTATTGTTGATTATTATTCTTAATTGCCTTTTTTACCTTTTTTACAGTTCATTTGTCCACTGGATACTACGAAAACGATTACAACTGACAGCTGCACTTACAGTTTGTACAGCGCCTAAATTTATTCTATTCTACTATATCGAATTGGTCTTTGTGCTGTCTTATCTTTCTACTCTGTCCTATATATGATAACGTGGGTGTCCATGATGTCATGCTGCTATACTTTTCCTTTCCAATTGATTGGTCCTCTATGAGTTGCCGTTTCGCCGATACCCAATTATCCGCGTCCGTATGAGCTTAGAAGAGGGTCAAGTGCCAGAGTAGTCTTTAAATAATTTACTTCAAAATAAAACTTTAAAAGCTCTTCTAGGGCAACATTTTATCCTGTCGTTTCTTAAACGTTGAAATAATTCGTTTCATTGGCATGCTACAGTTGAGTACAACCAAGCTCTTTTTTTCAATGAATATTTTTAAAATAAAGCTTAAAACGACAGAGTAAAGCAAATCCTGTTTTAAAATTAATAGCATCAGTTTCCGTGTGCCTGCGTTTTCTCCATTATTCGTGGTTCTGCCAGGCAAACATGTAAGTATCCCTTATGAAGCTCGCGTAAGCTATGATCACGACTACTTAAATTTATGTCACTGTCATTAAATAACTAGCCTAATAGGGGCCCCAAAACAGTGGTTGAGATGGCTTAAAACTGGAATCGTTTAAAGATGCCGATTCCAATTATCCACAGTAATTTCCTTCCGAATGGTGCCCATAAATTACATCGCGGCGGTGTACAATTTGCCATTGCGAAATGGAATCCCTCCGGGGAGGCCGAGAGGAAACAGCTGGCGGTTCACAGTTTGCACATTGGCATTTTGTGAGTTTCTCTCCGGTTCGCTATTTCTTCTTTCCAGCCAGCCAACAACGCCATGTCTCAAGTCATTAATACGCCTTAAAACGATAGGACTGCCCGCGTGCTCGCGACAAAGAGCAGCGTGCCAAACTGGCTTGCAATACCTCCTATGCCTACGTTTTATGGCACCTTCAAATTCATTCAGTTTTAGCAAACCGGCTCCACGAGGGGACCTACATTTAACCGGCAAAACCGCAAAAAATAAGACGATAGAAATCTCATGTCTCGTGTACTTTTTCTTTCTGACAAAACATGCATACACAGACACGCGGTAGACTTTTATGGGCGCAGTCAAGAGATTGCCGCTGTTGGTCCAAATCTGGCATCTTAAACACAGCTGGACGTGGACAGTGTCGACGGATACAGTGACGTCTCATGGACCCACGTTACTCACGTGCAAATTAAGCTGCCAATTTGGGACCTCTTGATGCGATGGTTAAATGTCGATGTTTTATTTAATAATTTATAGTCAAGTAATAGTGATTTCGAGGACAACGGTGGGATGGAATTTCAAGATCCACAAGTAGCGCCTTAGTAACCAGTACTGCGAAACTCAACTGAAGCTTTCGGGTCGGGTTATCAATGCCATGTCATTGCTGTGAGTTGTCGGAAATAAAGGAAATGTCGAAGGCTGTCGCTCATGTATCTATACTATTGCTTCCTCCCTGCAGTTATGGTTCAACAAGCAGCAGAGGGAAGTTTTCTTAACTACGAATGATGTGTCATGAAGATGGAAAACTAATTCAAGGTGCTGAGAAATCCAATCAACAAATGCCTTAACGAGGTTCTCTAATCAATTCAGCAAATCCAATCTGAGCGGCAATAAATTCGTTTTACTGCTTTCGAATGAGCTTGCGTAACATGTCACACAACGAAGATGATTGATTGTTTGCAAATATTTGTCAGCTTTATCGCTTCTGCATAGATTGCTGCACAGGCGACTTAAAATGGTTAATGTTCTGTTGATGTTGCAATTTAGCTCTCAGGGTTACGGTTCAAAGCCGAAACAGACTTAACAGTTGATAGGATGGTACTTATAATACCAGTTATTTATACAGCTAATTACACAAACTTCTCGCTATAGTACTTTATGGAATGGTAATGGTGTTTTACGATTGTTAAATATGGGTCCTGGGCTTTAGGTGTTCCATCGCATTTTATGAATCATCAACTGATTTGAAAGATGTTGCTGGTCATAACGCTGGCTTCGGGCATTTTTAAGCGTACATATATTGAAAAACGCATCGTTTCCATTGTACATATTGCTTCCATGATGCGTCACTTCACTTCGTTTCATCTTGCTTTCAACAAGGAGTATAATTAAGAAAATACGCGACTTGATGACAGTTTTATAGCTGAGCAGCAGCAACAAAGGTTGCAGAAATATTGCAAGTAAGGATGGAGTTCGCGTCGGATAAACCCAAAGACGGGTTGCGGGTGATGCAAGAGTTGTTGAAGTTTTCAGCATTCTATTGAATAAATAAAATAGCCATTTTCGCGTCATTCAAGATGTTAGCCTCGTCAACATAACAATTAAAACATGAATACAATGTTTCATTGCATCCTAAAAAATACACTGAACTAACCACTAAAGGTTCCAAAATAACATGTAATGGAATCATAGAAAAGCGTTCAATCAGATTTGATCAGGAGTAACGATTGAGATAACGATGCGAGCGAAAGCGAGCTGGGTGTAGCCCTTCTAGAGAACTGTTGTCGTACAGTAAAATCAGCCATCAACGACCTAGCCGAGAGCACCATCAAGTGCGTAAAACGGAGTCGACGCAACGAATGGTTCGACGAAGAGTGCAGAGTGATTTGGAAGAGAAAAAAACAGCACGGGTAGTAATGCTGCAACAAAGAATCAGGCAGAAGGTTTAACGTACGGCTGTTCGAGCCCGTATGAAGTTGATCATCAATATTAACTTCTTTTCTCGGTCAGCCTAGATAGCTGTGTAGTGTCGGTAGCGATGGTCTCAATTGGCTAAGAATAACACTACGGACCGCCTGTTCCGGTGGTAAGAATCCACCAACAGGTGACCCCTAATTCATGGTGTGATGCGGCTTTATGCTTACCGTGCCTAGGAATGAATGGCTAGCGGGGTCTAATAAAAACCTAACCGCTAACGGAGCCTGTGGAGTACCAGGGCGCCCTCCACAGTATGTAGCCCTTACTGTGCTAACCGGAGCAATGGTGCAGTGGACCTTGTGTTTCTCCGAGACAATCAGCTGCCCTTCTTTAGTCTCACTTGAGGCTAAATAAGGGCGGGATTATGAAGATGTTGTTAATTAGTTTAAATTTTCACCTATATGGTTTCGCATTATGCGATTTACACAGTGTATTCTGTGTATCCTCGCCTTTGGCGTTTTCCAATCGATACCGATTTGGTTTTATTGTTGCTGTTCTTTGTTGTGCTGTTGTTGCGAAGAGTTCAATCTTACCTAGTTTGGGTAGTGGCTACGGTTAGGATAGCTCTGATCAATCTTCAGCATAAAAGAACAGCAACGATCAATCTTTGCAGACTTATGCAAAATGGTACAGCCCAAGTGGCCTTGGTACAAGAACCTTACTTTCGTAAGGGAAATTTCTATCTAGGAAACCTTGTGAACCCAGTGTTTGCCACTTTCAGTAAACATGAAATGGCAAACTCGCGTGTCATGCCTCGAGCCTGTGTGCTTGTCAACAACGCAATAGTTGCTACACTCATCTTTGAACTAACCACCAGAGATGTATGTGCTATCACAATTGATGTATCTGTTGGAAACCTCAACAGGAAATACGTCTATTGTTCTGTGTATTTACCGCACGATGAACCATCCCCTACGGATGCTTTCAAACAAGTCATCGCATACTGTACTTCAAAAGGCCTTCCGCTAATTGTTGGCAGTGATGCTAATGCTCACCATATCATCTGGGGCAGCTCAGACATTAACTTGAGAGGCTCCAGTTTGATGGAGTACTTAAGTAGTACAGATCTTGCATTACTTAACCCTCTAATACCCAAATTTTTGATTTTGATCTAAATATCATTTTTCGTCATCTAAAATCGATTTAAACATGTTTTGGAAGATGATTCTTTTCAATTCTCGATTTCGTGAATTTCAGTTTTTGATTTTTCTAATTTTTATTTTTGGACATCCCACACTTTTATATTTTTCCTGGAAGCCAATTTGGGGAACGGATTTTTTGAGATGAAAACATTTTGAGATTTTATGATTATTGTTGAAATATTATTATTTTAAATTTTTTTTCACAGAAAATTTTATTTTCCGTGTAATTTTAAGGAAATTAATTTTAGAGTGAATTCGATCCCCTTAAACTATTAAACAAAGATAAAATTATTTGGAAAAAATTTAAAATATGTTAATTGTAGCGATTCAATACGAAATAAACAATGACTTCTAAAAGGTGACTAAAACATCAATTTTTCAATGATTTTAAAAAAATGTAAATACGCTTTAAATTACAAGAAAAATCATTTTGAGATATACAGAACAGTCCTAAATATCAGCCAAAAATATAAAAAAAATGATTTTCCACGAAACAAAAATTACAAAAATGCTCAAACTATACCCCGTCTAAAGGCGGGATTGGGTATTAGAGGGTTAACATAGGCAACCGCCCAACCTTCATGGTATCTGCTAGAGAGGAAGTGTTAGATATAACGCTTTACTCTAGCAGAATTAGTCACGAGCTGACCAATTGGCATGTGTCAGATGAAGAATCTTTATCTGACCATCGCTATATCTTTTTTGAACATTTAAATGTTACTTCGCAAACATTGCGTTTCAGGAATCCTCGGTCAACAAACTGGGATCTTTATACTGATTTGGTTGCAGCCAAATTTCATGGATATTCACCATCCATTGACACTCCAAGTGATTTAGATGATGCCGTTGATACTACAACGACCTTCATCATGGAAGCTTTTGAAGAAGCATGCCCTCTACGATCTGTAAAGATCACAAGAGGAACCCCTTGGTGGAACTCTGATCTGGCGAAACTCAGGAAACAATGTAGAAAGAGTTGGAACAGACGACGTTCGGCTGGTTCGGAGGCTTTCAGGTCGGCTCGCAAGGCCTACAGGAAAGCTCTCCGGTCTGCTGAACGATCCGGCTGGAAAAACCTTTGTACAAATGTTTCCAGCTTCAGTGAAGTCAGTCGGTTAAACAAAATCCTTGCGAAATCTAAGGATTTTCGGGTGAACGAACTTCGTTTGCCAAATGGCGATCTGACTTCCTCTGATGAGGAAGTTTTGGAATGCTTATTCAGCACACACTTCCCTGGATGTGTGGATATTACATCTTCGGATGATCCTGATGTCTTTTCTTGTAATTATGATTCTTTAGCTTCGGCTCGGAATATTGTAACTATACAATCGATTGAGTGGGCTCTTAATAGCTTTGCTCCTTTCAAATCTCCTGGGGCAGATGGGATTTATCCTATTTTGCTTCAGAAGGGATTTGGTTATTTCAAACACGTTTTGAAAAAACTACTTGTTTGCAGTTTTGCTACAGGGTATATTCCCAAATCCTGGAGGGATATTACTATAAAGTTTATTCCGAAAGTGGGTCGTGCGTCGTATGAAGAGGCAAAGAGTTTCAGACCTATCAGTTTGACCTCTTTTCTTCTGAAATGCTTAGAACGCATTGTGGATCATCACATCCGTGATGTTCATCTGGCCAACGTGCCTCTTCATGTGAACCAACATGCCTACCAATCTGGTAAGTCCACTGTGACTCTTTTACACAAGGTTGTTTACGATATCGAGAAAGCATTCGCTCAAAAGCAATCTTGTTTGGGTGTTTTCCTAGATATCGAGGGTGCCTTTGACAACGTGCCTTTCGATGCCATATTGGAAGCCGCACGGAGTCATGGTATATCTCCAATGATTTCCAATTGGATTCACCAAATGCTCAAAAACCGATATCTCTTCTCGACATTGCGTCTAGCAGGGATTAGGAAATTGAGTGTTTGTGGATGCCCCTAAGGGAGAGTCTTATCACCGCTTTTGTGGAATCTCGTAGCAGATACGCTATTGAGGCAACTCAATAATAGCGTTTTTCCTACTTATGGTTTTGCCGACGACTACCTAACATTGTTAGTTGGTATGTGCATCAGCACCCTTTTCGACCTGATGCAAAACGCTCTTCAGGTAGTTGAGGGTTGGTGTCGCCAATATGGCCTTTCGGTTAATCCGAGTAAAACATCTATTGTTCTTTTCACGGAAAGGCGAAACCGTAATGGCGTTCGACCTTTGCGTCTCTTTGATTCTGAAATCGATGTGACTGAACAGGTAAAGTACGTTGGAGTCATTCTTGATTCCAAGCTTTCCTGGACACCTCACATTGAGTTCAGAATCAAGAAAGCTTGTATGGCCTTCGGGCAATGCCGGCGTACTTTTGGTACAACTTGGGGTCTAAAACCCAAGTATATCAAATGGATTTACACAACTGTGGTTCGGCCAATATTGGCTTATGGATGTCTGGTGTGGTGGCAAAAGGGTGAAGTGAGGACGATCCAATCAAAATTAGGCCATCTCCAAAGGATGTGCTTAATGGCGATGTCTGGAGCGTTCTCTTAAACTCCTACGGCAGCGCTAGAAGTTCTCTTTGACGTTGCCCCACTACACATTCATCTCAAACAAGAAGCCCTTTCTTGCACTTACCGGTTACGGGTACTCGGTCTACTAGAGGAAACTCCTGTGAACCGCACATCAACACACCTCGTTGTTTCCACTTTTGATGAATTGGGACAAAATTGTCCTTGCTCCAAGTGATCTTACAATTGCTTGTAATTTTCCATATAGGACATTTTCCACAAAATTCCCTTCCCGGGAAGAGTGGACATCTGGTTATCTGGAAAGAAGTATTTCAGACGGCATCGTATGTTACACTGATGGCTCCCTTCTCGAAGGCCGAAATCTTTGCTCTTATGTGCGGAGTGCAATCAGCACTTCAGCAGCACGTAATGGGCAAAGTAATATACTTCTGTTCAGATAGCCAGGCTGCTATTAAAGCACTTGCTTCGGCCAACTCCAGGTCGAAGATAGTTATCGCTTGTCGAACTCAAATCGAGGAGCTGAATTCAGCAAACGCTGTTCACCTTCTATGGGTACCTGGTCATTCTTCCATCGCTGGAAATGAATTGGCTGATGAGCTAGCTCGCAATGGAGCATCACATGACTTCATTGGCCCTGAGCCAGCTATTCCGATATCGAAGTGTTGGATTAAGCTTCAGATTCACACCTGGGCTGTCACTCAACACAGACAATATTGGAATAGTTTGGAGTCATGTCGTCAAACCAAATTGTATAGTGCTGAGCCATCTCTACGGGTGGCGAAGTATCTAACTAATCTGTCTAAGCAGAATTGCAGCATGCTGGTCAAAGCATTGACTGGCCACTGCCGACTCAGCTATCACATGGCGAATATTCAGCAAGCTGATTCATTTGCCTGTGATAGCTGTGAATCCGATTATGGAACTTCGTATCATTTGATATGTAACTGTCCAGTTTTCGCGCAACTGCGTTTCCGAGTATTCGGTAAACACTTATTAAGTGAAACTGACTTCAGAAACCTGAATCTTCAGGATATTCTGTTGTTCTTAACCCGCTGTGGTAAAGAGCTATAGGCTCTCTTCCGCTTTATGCGTTATTACAGTGCCCTTTTCAGGGCGCTGTTTGAACCCATTGTGGTACGCTTGTGCGTTAGTACCCTCTTCCAGGATATTTTTCCTATTTCCCTACCTGTCCCTATCCCCATCCAAATCCTTTTTCCTTCCTTTTCCCTCAGGTAGATGATGAAATAGGCTGTTATTTTGGCGATGGCACAAATGTCCCAAATGGAGGATAACGTGCCTCTGGAGCCGGCCTTCTGATACCTGATACCAACAGACGCAAAAACAACAGACCAACCTCCTTCGAAAAAAAAAACGCTGCCTGGTAGAAGCGAAATGCGAGGAAATGGAACTTCTGTGCCGTTTCCAAAGTTCTACCAGAGTCTCAACGCATCCCGCAACGGCTTCGTGCCACAAGCCGAAATCTGCAGGGATGAAGATCGGAGGCTTTTGACGGACGGGCGTAAGGTGATTGAAAGGTTGAAGCAGCACCTCGAGGTCCGCAAAGCACACAAATTGACCGAATTTAATGAAAAGCGTCACATTACACCTTCCAGGGCGATGTTGAAGAGTAGGCATGAGGCACCTTGTCGCAGTCCCCGGCGAGATTCGAATGAACTGGATAGTTCACCCGAAACCCTTACGCAGTTTTGCACACCGTCCATCGCTGCCTTGATCAGTCTAGTCAGCTTGCCAGGAAAGTCGTTTTCACACATGATTTTCCATAGCTCTGTGCGGTCGACTCGATACTGTCGTATGCCGCCTTGAAGAAGATGAACTGCTCCGCTAGCTGTTCGGTTTCTCAGATTCTGACTATCAACCAGTGCAGACAGGTGGCCCAATTTTCTGTGCCCATCACCACTTGATGAGTTCCATCTGCGTTTATGATTTTGAACTGTTTGAAGACAAACGTCTTGAAATCCCGCTTCAACAGTGCATCAGAACTTCAGACGCACAAATCTCAAGAAGCTAGCTTCAAACAACAGTGGATTTTATTATTCTGTTTTTGCTCACTTGTAATAAACTTAAAATATAAAGATTAGGTGCGCTGGTTTTGTTTACGAAGAGATTTGTGCATTCAAAATCGTGAGTAGGTGCCAAAGTTGGCTATTGTGGCGGCCATTTCGGGATTCTAACAAGTCTGTCCTTAATGGCACTGGCACTGACGTAGTCGTTTCCTCCATTGCCGTGGTCTTTCGTGCCTACGTTCTCCACGCCAATCATGTGCTCGACGAAGTGCTGATTTCACCTTTCGATCGTTTCACGTCCGTCCATCAAAAGGCCCGTCCTTATCCCAGTATATTTCGGCTCGCGGCCATAAGCCTTAGCGGAATGCGTTGAGCTTCTTTACAAAAGTGCAGATAATTTTTGATTGGAAAAAGATACATCTCTAAATTTTTGATATGTTGTGTAAAAATGTCCCCGCTTTCGATTGACGCAAAATTTTTTAAAAACGGCGGTTGCCATCATGGTGAAAAAACAGTTTTGATATAAAAATCCAAGATGGCGGCCAAAATCAATATGGCCGACCCAACTTTTTACAACTGTAAATAGTAGCTATATCTTTCCTCTTTTCAACAACATTTTGTTATGAGGTGGTTTTCGGAAAAACTTTTGAGTTAGGTATAACGGTTTAAATGAGCCAACAATAGGGCACTGCATGAAATTCTCTCCTTCTCTTTCACTCTTACAGAGATTTTGTAAACAACAAGGCCAAGAAACGTCAAAATCCCATATAAAATCAAAACAATGCAGTGCCCTATTGATCAAAATCGAGGGGTCCGCAAAAATGGTTGTGGCTCTAACTAACGGGGGGTCCATCAAATTGATTAAAAACATGCATTTTTCTTACTTTTTTGAGGAGGACTTTCAGAAAATCATCACCTTAAACATTTTTAAAGACATGGTGTAAATAGTGGGACGGTCTCAGCGAGAGTTACCCAGCGATAGATTGCTTTATCACCTCGAACAGATTGAGTGCAATTGCGTTACGATTAAATTACAGCACAGACAAACAGACGTATCACTTGGAACAACATGCGATAAAAATCGTCACGAAAACATAACCGCCCAATGCTAATTACGCAGTGATTCGCAAAATTACTGGGTAGATGGCGATAATGAGCAAACGTCAAACAGGAGCAAAAACGATGCGAGCGCCATGAGCGAGCGATTTACGAACTACAGAATATTTGAATAATCCGTTAAAAAGGGAAACGATGGGAAATGATTAGAGTGAGACGTCTGTTTGTCTGTGATTACAGTATGATAGTATGAAACTTATCGCTACTGATCCTAACGCAAATAGCATAAGTGGAATATTTTTTCATTACAATTATCGGCCCTCAACTTTGTGATAAAAAAATGCTGTTCTATTCTTGTTTTTGAGATTGACGGTAATCGACATGGCACACATATGGTACGTCAATCTAATCGGTATCCATTAGAGGCGAAATAAATAGAACGTAACATTGAAATGACATTGACCGACGCTATTTAGTACAACGAAAAATGGAAAAAGTAAGGCCTCCCAAACGCAGCGGTTCGAACACTGACCACCATAGTATGTTTTATGAAAAGTATTAGAAATCTAATATAATCTCAGATCTTTTGAGCCACTTTTTTGAAGACGTTCCGTCATAAGGATTTCAAAAAAATAATTTGCCAATTTTATATTTATCATCCCAAGTAACATTTTGATAACCAATTAGTCTTGTAGAGGATTTGAGAACCGTCATAAAACCTAACATCTCTTATTTTGGTTTTATGATGGTTTTAAAGCCTTTTCTAGTTTAAAATACTAAAAAAAGAACTAGGAATGTTTGTGTTAATAAATGTAGTCCAAAATAAAGAACTGGTGAACTGCAGCACTTAGCTGTTTTGTAACCCAAATGTGGAATCAAATAAAAATAAACACCCACAATAAGACATCATAATAACTTCCCACTTTTCCTATGTAAAATAGCATAATATTGTTGAAAATAAACACCTTGTACTCACCTCGGCCAAAGCAACAGCAGCAGCGAAGTTCCAAACACGTTGAGTGTCGCCGTCGAGTGTCGGCTCGATCTGGTAGTCAGTCAGTGGCAGCAGCAACGCCTTGCACGCACCGCATGCCACCACAAGTCCTGCGCTGCGCTCGAGGAAATCCCGCGCCGCGATCGGATGTAAATATTTATTCGCAACACATGTTCGTACGGTTGTATCTCAGGCCAATTTCACGACACATCTCCATCAGTTATTCTTCAGTTTAGTTGCCCAACTGGATGTACCGAACGTGAGACTAAACGCTATTCCGTTTCAACACTGGCTTTACTTAAAATCTACACATTGATGTCAAGTCAAGTATATGACTGAAAAGGTATTTTTGAACAAACGAATGAAAATCTCAATTTCTTTTATTTAGGTGTTTAAATCGAAGCTTCTCAAATTTGAAAACCTCAAAATGTTAATTCATTAGCAACTGTTTATACTTGCAATTACTGCAATTGCAAAACGTATAAACTTTTTTTATCCATGTATTATCCAGTGGTTTGATAATATATTCGAAAAAAGTGTTTAACATTTTGCAATTGCAATGTAAACAGTTGCTAATAAATGAACATCAAAGGATATCCTAAACACGTCCAAAAACTGAAATCTTACCTTGCGTTCCGCTACGGTAGGCAGGAAAACTAGCAAATATGTCCAGTCTCAACTTGAAAATCTCGTTCACTTCGCGCCACTCAAGGTTATTTTCGTTCCTCAATGAAAGGAAAAGGCGAAAACCCGCACGCGATTCACTGACACAGCTGCAGCAGCATGGACAGACAGCATGTGTGAGATGAAAACTAAAATTGTAAAACTAGAACACCGCGACGCGTACAGCGTTCAATTATACCAGCAGCCAGCCAAGCACCATGCAGCATACAGCAAAAAACCAGCGCGTTATAGCTCCCACCAAAAGCAACTGACAGTTTAATCTTTTTATTTTATAAATAAATCACCACTTTTATTGCACATTTTCGCGTACTTCCCCTTATTTCACTCAAAACAGATTCACGAAAATGAGAGACTTGGACGAAAACACCCGCCAAAGAGCGTTGAACCCGTGCGTGCGTGCGTGAATTGTGACAATATACAATCGCCTCGAATCCAAGTCAAGATCGTGAATTTCGCACACGCAAACTCCACTGCCAAGGCAATTTAGCAAAAAAGCCGTTGATCACCAGTGTCACTTCGATTCCACGCCACAGACAGGTGAAAATGAATTGCACTCCTTTTCCTTTGCTACTGCAACACCCATATAAACCACCATATAGGTAATCGTCTTCGCCTCACTGCCATGTAACCAGCCACACGCAGATCACTTGATCAACCACACACTATCAATGCACCAACTTCGCGCCCTACCACAGCGCAGAAGAATAAAGAATCACTTATGAACTTCACTTGTGCTGCACTCGAGTCCCCCACGAAAACACTTTTCACTACAAAACACGTCCGAACCCGGCGAAGTCACACGTCCTACTGAATCAACAGCACGCACCAAACCCTGTCGTTACCGCAACTAAACTCGCACCACACTTCATGGTGCTTTGCAACACGCGAAGAGCGTCGCGACGCCAACGAGGACTACGTACGGCGGTCGCAGTCGACGCTGGCTGGTGACACAGTTCAAGCATTTTCATATCAGTGTTGTGTCCCAGTCGGGGCTGTGAAAAAGGGTTGAACATTTTGAACTTCGTGCAATACGTTTAGTTATGCTGCATACATGTGTTTGTCCTTCCATCGATACAGTTTAACAATATTGTTTTCAGACAAAACTAACACTGTATTTTTTTTATTCTTTATCATTGCGTATTTTAACTTAACAACACGGGATCATCCCGTAGGACTTCTCCAATGTTATCAGCGATGTCGTGGAGTCGACGCTGACCTTCACAGACGGTGTACACGCAAAGAACATGCTCTACTGTTGTAGCTGAAATGTGGCACACTTCACACTCCTTGCGGAACGGTCCACCTCCCATGGTGTGTGATAGAAGAGTGTGCCCGGTTCGCAATCGGGAGATTACTCTCTGGTGTCTGAGCGCTGGCAAATCAGTCCATGGTTCAATCGTGTTTTTTTTTATCTTCCGCAGTGAAGCTGTTCTTGATTGGCTCCATAGGTTACCCCACTGCTGACGGAAGATGGATTTGATCCATCGTTTAAGATCCATGAGCGGAATACTGTTGGTGTCGTTCACGGGCATGACCGGAGCCGGCGAGATGATCGGCGTTTTCATTTCCCGGAACACCGCAGTGTCCGGGGATCCACGTGAACACTGTATCAGCAGGAGTGCTCAGAATACTCATGCTGACCGGCGGGAGGACGCTTGATACCCTTAGCCCGACTCCAAGATGGGAGAGTGATGCATCGAAAAACCGGTGAGCAAAGTTTGGATAGGGGACACACAAAAGTTCAGCGACTGGCCTTCGTAGAGCAGCAGAGTTACAGCCGGCGGAGAAGCTGTTTTTTATCCGATTGTCAATTTTCGGCGGCACGGAACGCCAACTCCTGTCTCCTAGCCAGTGGCCCTTTGCAACCGGAAGGAGATTTATGTTGGCTACAGTGATTAGAGCTCTGTTCTGAAGGCTGCACTCTTGCAGAATCAACCGGAGTTGAGGATAGCAGCCCGGAGATTAGTCGAACATGTGTACTGCAAACGGGGAGGACTTGAATCAACCTGTTGATGGCAATGCTGGTTACGAACCGAGCTTCCATGTTTTAGATGGCATGTTGTCTTCCTTCATGATAACAAGCAATCCGCTCAGTTTGTGTAGTCCGGTCACGAATTCGTTGGACCACCGCTGCCAAAAATGCTGCATCCGTTTTTGCACCAGCTGGTACCTGTGGTGACAAGCTCGACTCCTTCAAGTCACCGTACAACGGTTCTGCAACCGCCGTCAACTCTCGTCCAACCAAGAAGTGTCCAGGACCCAATGCTTCATAATCGAAAGGATCGTCCGTCAACTGCATCAGAGGTCTTGAGTTCAATATCCCTTCAATTTAACTCCTCGTAGGTCAGGGCCCATATAGCCGAGGCGGTAAACGCACGGGTATTCAGCATGACCATGCTGAGGGTGACGGGTTCGATTCCCGGTCGGTCCAGGATCTTTTCGTAAAGGAAATTTCCTTGACTTCCTTGGGTATAGAGTATCTTCGTGCCTGCCACACGATATACGCATGCAAAATGGTCATTGGCAGAGGAAGCTCTCAGTTAATAACTGTGGAAGTGCTCATAGAACACTAAGCTGAGAAGCAGGCTTTGTCCCACTGAGGACGTTACGCCAAGAAGAAGAAGAAGAAAAAGAAGAAGGTCAGGTAGCTTTCGTTCAGAGTATTGCATAGATGGGTTTTCATGCATTTCACATTGGCCTCCCAAATGCCACATTGGTGCGGGGCCTTGGGCGCTTTGAAGCTCTACTTAATTCCTCTCGGTTGCTAGAACTCGTTCACCTTATCGTTGAGCACTTGAGACTGCAGCAGATCGATAAGTTCGGAAAATTCTCGGACTGCTCCACGAAAATTCGTACCGTTATCGGAGAACAGTTCGGTTGGATTTCCCCGTCTGCCAGTAAATCGATGAAGCGCTGCCAGAAATCCATCGGTCGTCAACGAACTTACCAGTTCAAGGTATACGAATTTCGTCGTCATACACACGAACAGGGACACGTACACCTTCACCTTCGCTTTCATTCGGCCAACCTTGATGAAGAATAGATCAGCGTAATCAATCCCGGTCCCAGCAAAGGGTTGAGCCGCCGTGACTCGAAAACTCGAGAGGTCACCCATGTACTGCTGCACATCTCTGGGGTTTGTTCGAAAGCACATTACACACTTTTTCAAACCGATTCAACCGATTTCGTCCTTGTAGACCACCTGCTGGACAATGATCACCATCGCCTTCTGTGCTTCGCTGTGGTCCTCGCTCTTAGCACACCCGTTCTGCGCTCCGTCGTGTCTTGCTTCGATCGGCAGTTGATCGGCAGTGAATGAAACGAGTCACGTAACCGAAAATACGCTGCAACTTGCGATAGCTACTGCACTTTAGGATAACGTCGTACGGATCAAGTTGTTTCTTCAGAGCAGCCGTCCTTTCCGGTACGACAGCTGCCACAATGTGGTGGAAGTAACCTTCGGATGCCACCGGTTCGCCTTCATTCTCTGCTACAACAGGAATTACACTAAGGCCACTCCACCATTCTTCACAACGCATCAAATCTTCCGGGAAGACCACATGTGACACCAAATCTGCAGGGTTGTGTTGTGTCGATATATAGTGCCACACGTTGGAAGCAAAAAGTTTTCTAATTTTCACTACGAGGTTTTGTTTGAACAACAAGAAAAGTAATCCGCCGGTAGATCCGCAGAGACTTCAAAAACGAAAGCTCGGACCCGAACTGGTTCCACGTTCCTAGTTGCTCCTTCGGAATCGCTTCATCCCATTCCACGTTCTGTTGCCATAGTTGCAGCATCACGAGTTTGGCAATGAGCATGATCGGTGCTAGTAGGCCATGAGGATCGAACAGCTTTGACATGCCCGATAGCACCGTTCGTTTCGTACAGGGGATAGACAAAATGACCGGGACAGGCAAAATTTTCAGTTGTATACCATTTCACCGAAAACCATTTCGCGGAATTTTGTTTCGCGGTGTGACATTTCGCGGAATGCACCATTTCGCCGAATACCATTTCGCGAAACGACTTTTCGCGGAATGTACTGTTTCGCGGAATACCATTGCGCGGAATTAATACTTTGCCAATAATAATGAAATAACACATTATTTTCTCTGCTAAACTTTACTAGCCCCATCGCCGATTCATGCGCAATCATGATTATCCCAGCTCTACGATTGTACTAATTGATGTTAAATCTGTTACTTTTCTGAACATTTACCTTCTTTGATTCGTAGGCTGTTCTTCAGAGTTCTGAACGTCACGCCAAAGCCATTCGGCCGAATGTCTTTAGGTCGAATGGAAATGAGGCCAAACAGACATTTGGCGCAATGACCAACAAGCCATCGTTGCCACATAAGTTGTACTTTCAAGCACTTATATTGCTAACTCTTCCAGAGATTTTGATTTCCTTAAAATAAGTCTGTTCTTTCCAGTAGCATTGTTTGGCGACTGAATTGTTTAATTTTTCATTATTTACCTCCTTTTCTTCAAAGGCTGTTCATGTGGTGAGTAGTTTTTAATGATCAAATTAATAACTTTATATGAAACTAGCTGTCCCGGCAAACGTCGTTCTGCCTGCCTACTGTGTTTTTTGACATGCAGCTCTATAGGGACGTCCCCGGCGAAGTCATCTGTATGGGAGCCCCCCGTTCCAGAGACCGGAGAGGTCCCGCACCAAGCTAAGAACCTTCCCCGGCCCCAAAAATATCCACATACAAAATTTCACACCGATCGGTCCAGTAGTTTTCGAATCCATAGCGGTCAGACAGACAGACAGACAGACAGACAGACAGACAGACAGACAGACAGACAGACAGACAGACAGACAGACAGACAGACAGACAGACAGACAGACAGACAGACAGACAGACAGACAGACAGACAGACAGACAGACAGACAGACAGACAGACAGACAGACAGACAGACAGACAGACGGAAATCCATTTATATATATATAGATTTGACCTTCTTTTGATAATAGGCTGTTCTTTTAAGTTTACTGTTAAAAATGTTGGCTAGTGACTAAACTGCTAATTTATCTGAGATTTTTCATTCTGTCAAAAATGGGCTGTTATTTAGAGTAAAACTGTTGGTAAGTTTTTTGGTGGCCAGGCTGCTGACGTTAGAGATTTATCCTTCTTTAAAATAAGGGCTGTTCATTCATGTTGCACTGGAGTAATCTATTGGCGGCTAACTCTGTGCGAGATATATTCTTTAGATCTTTTGAGGCCTATTATCTTAATGATCTAACATCTATTCAGCCCAATGATTGTTCGGCCCAACGTCCATTCAGTGTAATCTCCATCGGCCTAATGACCCAGAATCATATTCAGGAACTGAATCTGCTTATCAGCTTCCACACTTTCACCTTTATCGGTTGAAAGCATTGTAATTATGCCAAAATGATGCTATTTGTAAACAGTGTGACCGCGTAACCCTTAAGCATAGTAACACTCCTTAATGATAACTTTACCAGATTTCTCTTTTATTTTTTGTATGTTCTAACTAACTCAATCTATTGTAATAGATATTAGAAAAAATCTAATTTTTGTATCACAGGTTTTTCCATCTTTCAAACAAACGCTGTTTTTAACAGATATGCTGTTATGTTCAATACGAAACTTTTCCTTTTTCTGGTCAAAACTGTTCTTGCACAAATTGTGTGCATTATACTTATTTTGGCATAACTGCTAAATTAATATTATCAGAGAATTTCCCTTCTTTCATACATAGGCTTTTCTTTCAAAGTATACTGCTACAAAAATGAATTTATGATATGAAGCATTCCATTTTCCATGTGCTGATTTGAATTTTGAATCTCATCATGATGTTGTCTCTCGATAAGTTGAATTGTTTGCTCTTATTAACGATTTTCCGCGAAACGGTACATTCCGCCAAATAGTTTTCGGCCAAACGGTGCATTCCACGAAATGGTTCATTCCGCCAAATGTCATTCCGCGAAATGTTACATCGCGAAAAGAAATTCCGCGAAATGGTTTTCGGCGAAATGTTATACAATCCTGTGAGTTCTTCAACAAGTTGTGTATCAGTGGACACAACTTGGAAAAGATCGGACAATTCTTCACGAAGTTATAAAGATTTTTGAAAAAGATAAAATTATCCGATAGCCAACTTTGAGCTGTTATAAATCCAGATTCAATGAACCGATTGCAATGAAATTTTGACCATTGATGACTTATATAATGAACTCTGGTAAACATTTGACTTAACTTGAAATTTTTAACAAGCGAAAAAGTTATAGCGATTTTATTTTTTTCGCGATTTTTTAGTAAATTGGCCTATTTTTAATATGCATCCCATTACTTTTTCAATTTATTGGCGGCTATGTTGTTACTTTCCTTCAAAACGCATTTATATATAAGTCAATTAGAGGGAAACTAAATGAACTATAATTTGCATCTTGAATTTTGAAACGATGTTGATGTTTTGGATAATTTGGTGTTTTATTAGAAAAATCTAATCGTTATAATTTTCTTCCGTGTTAAGAATATTAAGTTAAGTCAATGGTTTTTCATAGCTCATTATGTAAGTCATTAATGGTCAAAATTTCATTACATTCGGTTAATTGAATCCGGAGATATAACAGCTCAAAGTTTGCTAACGGATAATTTTATCATTTTCAAAAATCTTTATAACTTCGTGAAGAATTGTCCGATCTTTTCCAAATTTTGTCCACTGATACACAACTAGTTGAAGAACTCACAGTAAAAATTTGAGAATATTTGACGCACTTTTCGAAAAGTTACAGCTCATTTTTTGAAAAGTGAAAATTTTGCCTGTCCCGATCATTTTGTCTATCCCCTGTACTGCCCCCACTCGCATAACTGTCCCATATGAATAGGAATCCCAGCAAAGATGGGACTGTTATGCGAGTGGGGGCAGTGTAGGTATTTCGGAACCCTCACAGGTTGGTTTTACGTGGAACAGTAAATCATCATTAGAGGAACCTCACAGGGCACCAAGCGTTTTAATGACTCCGTTGATCACACTGTCCTCAAAGTTCAGTTGCTTCTCCCTGGCGTCAATAGGGATGTCTTCGGGCAACGCTTCATCATTGGCGCACCATTTGTGGAGCTTGGATCCACCCTTGGCAAGGAATGCAATCAAGTTTTTCTGAAGCTGCCTGGCACCGCTTAGGGTATCAGCCCCAGTCATCACGTAATCAACGTAGAAGCACTTCACAACAGCCTCGCTCGCCGCCGCAAAGTCCACCTGCTCATCTTTAGCCACTTGAACGATCGACCGTGTCGCCAGGAAAGGCGCGGCTGCTGTACCGTAAGTAACTGTATTCAGCTCCAACTCCTTCACTGTCTGATCCTTATTCTCTCTCTACAGAATCCGTTGGTACTTCCGGTGAGACTCGTGAACCATCACCTGCCGATACATTTTCGGGATGTCGGCGGTGAAGACGTACTTGTGCAAGCGAAATCTCAAAATCAAGTTGAAGAGTGAATCCTGTACTGTGGGACAGATCTGTGCTGCTCTTCGCCGACGCATCGAACACCACTCTTAGCTTAGTCGTAGAACTGTCCGGCATTATCACGCAATGGTGTGGCAGATAATGAGCAAAATCATTCTTCTCACATTCGACGCTTGTGACCACTCGGCAGTGACCCAACGCTAGATAGTCGTTCATGAACTCAACATACGCCTGCTTCAACTCCGGCTGCCTTTCTAGACGGCTCTTAAGTGCAACAAATCGCCGCATCGCTTGCTTCCGGGATTCACCGAGCTCGCCAACGTTTTCACGGAATGGTAGCATCACCACGTACCGGCCATCCTTGTTTCTGCTGTGAGTCTCCTGGAAGCTCAGCTCACACTTATCGTCTGGATCAGGGAATGTATCACCTCCAAGCTCGTTGATGGTTCATAACCGCCGTCAATATTTGAATTGTCACTAATGTTATCCGCAAAAGTTGTTTTAAAGTGATCAATTTGACCCCGGATTACGGTAAATGAATTAACCGTAGTGTGGCCAGCAAAAAAAACACCCGTAGAAGGCCGGCAGGGTACCCGGGTACCCACGAAATGGAAATGATTATATCTCAGCGATTTTTCCACCGATTTTAAAAGTTTTTGCGTCATTCAACTCAGAAACTCATTATCTATCGAGATCGTATTTGGTTGGACCGGTCCGATCACAATGGGTACCGGAAAATCCGGATTTACGGATCCATGTTTTTATACAATACAATATACGGGATTTTCGGTAGGTTAGTAGCAATTTCGGTACCAAGCATCGTAAAATTGCTTTGGCATATTGTATCTGACTGGCCTGGAATCATAAAACGTGTTGACTTTGAAACTGTGATTTCGGAACACGCTTCTCGTGGGGCCATGGTTGACCATAAACATCCTAGTCTTAACAATGTAGGTTTCAATATGGTATAAGGACATGCTCCCAAAAATATGGATTTTCCGAAAACCACGGTGATTAGATCGGTCTAACCAAATATTTTCCCGATAGATGATGAGTTTCTGAGTTGAATGAGCTAAAAATTTCCAAAATCTATGCAAAATTGACGGAGATATGATCATTTCAATTTCGTGGGTACCCGGGTACCCTGCCGGCCTTCCACGTAATAAAAAAATGCAGGAGCCCCTCCCCCTGCCCCTGCTTACTTTAAAATTCGGTCAACCCCATTAATAGATGTATATTCACGAGTTCTAAGATCTAACAGAGTTCCAACATCCTAGTTTCAACAACCATTAAAATGTCGAGATTTGAAATTGAAAAAGGTACCCGGGTACCCTGCCGGCCACATAAGTGTTAATAAGAAATAAACTAGTGCATTTTCTGACTGTGTTAGCGAAAACCATTGCACTTTCTGAAGTGTTTATAGAAACTCAATCAATTCGATCTGGGAATATCCATCGGCCTACATTTTGACCGTTACTGCTCGCTGTGCTCTCGACAGGTAGATTAGGAGATAACTTGATCTTACCTTCTTGCAGCACTTTGAAAAATAACTCCGCACCGACAAGCATGTCAATGCGACCAGGTTCGTAGAAGTTCGGGTCGGTCAGCTGTACCGACTCTGGAATCTGCCAGCTGTGCAGGTCGATCTTCGTTGCCGGCAATGCACCGGACACTCGGGGGACAACCAGGTAATTTAACGATGATTCAAAACCGGTTGTTTTGGATACCATTTTAGCATTCACTTTATGCTTCACGATGGTTCATCCTTGTCTTCATCCCGTTTACGCTGTCGATCGGGACATTGGCACTCTCCTTCCGCAATCGTAGCAACTCCGCCATTCTGTTTGACATGAAGTTCGCCATCGCTCCGGAGTCAAGTAGCACACGGCATTGGTGCGCCTCACCGTTGGAATCGTATGACATCACCACAGCAGTCGCCAAAAGAACTTGTTTCGTCTGCATTGGCACGACTGGAATCGTACACTTTGCCGCGGTCATCGGCTGATTGGAGTTCTCCTGCACTGCCGCAGGTGGCTGCGGGCTCTCAGCTGCTACAGGCTTCTTCTCTTCCGGATGCATCAAAGCATGATGCTTCTTCGCACGCGACGGGCACGTTTTGCTGTGTTTGCACGCAGCGGTTTGATGCCCTCGCTGCAGACAGATTAAGCATAACCCCATCTGCTTTGCCTTCGTGTACCGCTTGGATGCAATGTTGACATCCTTTTGAACGCTCCACATGTATCCACCGGATGGACAGATCCGCACAGGGGGCATCCATCATTCGCCTTCGAAACCGTCACAGTATGCGTCTTACTAGTGACTGTAGACGGCTGACTTCTTATCGACACGACCTTGTTCTTGACTGTCGTAACGTTCTGCTCACACCTCTCCAAGACGTGAGAGTGTTTACGCAAGAATGCGATCGTATCTTTATACACTGGTAACTTACCATGCTCAACAAATGCCTCCCAGCTTCTGCGGGTACTCGGATCAAGCTTCAACGCCAGCAACGTGATCACAATGGTTTCGGACATCTTATCCATCTTCAGTTTGTGGAACTCCAGGGATTCCACGCATTTCGTGCAGTCGTCAATCAACGTCTGCAGTTCTGCTGACGACTCATTGGTCATCGGCTAAATGTTCAGCAACCTCGTGACGTGGCCGGGAGGTTCTCATAGCGTTCTACCAGAATCCTCCAGGCGCCATAGTAGTTGTTGTCGTTGAGTGTCTGCTCATCAATTGCTCCTTTCGCCTTTCCGACTAACGCCTTATCCAAATAATGGATCTTCGTTGCTGGAGAATCCTATGTGCATCGGTCCACAATATCACAGAACCGTGCCTTGAATTTGTGCCAGTGCTCATACCGGCCGTCAAACGTCGGTAACAGTGTTTGCTGCAACATCAGGGACGGCGGTATGCGGTACAGCACAATGCTTTCCTGCACGCCACTATTCCCGCCACGCTCACCCTCTGCTGCAGCATTTCCAAAAAACTTCATAGCGAGAAGCTGCTTCTCACGATCCGGAGCTGCTTCATCCGCTATCACCTTTTCGATGTCCACGTAGTGCTGGATCATTTCTCTCAACGAGATCCGAACGAACTCGTATAGCTCTTCGAACTCAATGAACTTCGGTTCGAATTCTTCTCTCCTAAGAGGGTCGGCGAGGTAGATACGGTTCTGGAAATTGTTGTACTCCTTATAGGCAGCATCGACAGTCTTCATGTAGAGCTTCAAGCCATGGTGGGTGAACTTTTCGAGCATGATCAGCATTCAAAATGGCCGACCATCTGCCGCTCAACCGATCACTTTCACTTCCCGTAAACCGCAGTGTCCGGAACTATCCGATGCAACCGGATTCACTTCGCGATTTCCGACCGTCGCAACAACTGAAACTCGCGTCGATTCTTTCTCGTTCCGCGCACGAACCAAGAATCTAAAATGCTTCCATCCACATATCCGACATTCGGCACGATCGGACCAAAATGTTCGGATACTCAAGATGGGGAAGCAAGTGCATTGTATCAATTAAACGAAATTTATTTGCTAGAAAACGAAACACGTCTTAAAACGGCACATTTCAAATACTTTTTTTAAATTTCCTTCTTCCTACTCTACTATCTCCATTCTATATGTTTCCGCTCGCACTGAGCCAAATCTCCTCAAACTCTACACAACCAACTCCTATCGCATACACGTAAAAAATCATTGCTTTATATTTTTCTTTTATCTACACTCAATTCGTTTCTATTTTAGTGTAACAAAAAGCGAATTATAAAATCAAGTAGATTGAACAGAACTTGCTCGAAACACCACAGTCGTTGAGGGTTCAACACTCGACCAATACCCTATTTGGATGGATATTGGTAATGGGTTTTATTATAGGTAAATCGTAACTCGCCGGTGGAACTAGGTACCTATAGGTTTTTTCAAGCAATAGAAACGCAAAGATATGTGGAATTTTATAACAATAGTTTTGTCGCGCTACGTCACTGTTTTTTTTTTTACTTCAGTACAATCCCGTTTCGATTGATTGAGCCAAATAAAATGCGTTGTTCTAGTCGGCATTACATATCCAGAGCCACAAAGAATGTGCGATGCGACGCGACGTACAAGCGACAAGACGCATTAAACAAACCTTAGGTGTATGATAAACAGCATAAACTGAAACATAAAAAAATACAAACAAAATAGCCAAGCAAACAGCCCCTGCTCACAAAAGATGTAATTATAGAGAAGCGACGAGAGCAAGCAGTCTCGTGATGCAGGCAGATAACGTTATCGTTTGTGAGCATAGAATTTCTGGGGAGAGTTAGCAGGGGGAGATTTATAAAGCAGGAACACGAACGCTTACGGCCCACGTGCTCGGTCGGGTTGGCTTCGGGTTTCCATTCTTATTCTACATTCGTTGCAACAGCCGGGTACAAATAAATGTGAGCAACGTGATGACTATGGCCCAAGAAACGGAAGACTAACGGTGGTGGAGACGCATTGTCGGTTGTGGGGCACCATAACAGAAAAGTGCATACATCGACATTCGACATGCAACAAATTAAAAATTCGACGAAACGCCTGGCCTTTTCACGAATAGTGAATGTGCGAATGTAGATTCGGGTCATATCCCTTCCGACAATCCCAACATTGCTAATCCGGAAAATCTGTTTTTGTTATCTTTCGGGCGGTCGACTTCACCAATGTTTTACATGATACATCGGTGCTGCTATTCGCGACTACCTACGAAGGTTGATCAGCCGGGAAACACTCTTTCTTCCTACAGGGTTTCTTATGGGCGTATGAGTGAAAAAAAAAGCAAAAAATCTTCCCTCCTTAATTTTCTCACAGAAAACCGCAAACAAAATCATCACCTTCGAAGTCCCCAATACCATCTATCGGTGTTAGTAATTCAATAATATAGGTAGACTACCCTTTAGCACATTTAAAAGCAGTTTTATTTATGTTTAAATTGTAAAGCAAAATATACTCACAGATATCAATGTTCCCAGTCAATATCTTCATCAGTGATTCTTAGCTCGGTGAATGAGATACGAGCTTAATACTCTGAATTTCTCTGGGCAGTCGTCACACGAGAAAGTTTCAATCTTCTTGCTCGCCGCATCTTCGTGTGTCTTTACATGACAAGCCAATCCAGCAGCTTGAGAGAACACTTTACCGCATTCGTTGCACTTGTAAGTGCTGGTACTGATGGTCACAGATCGCTTGCAGCTATGTTGTTGCAGTTGTGACGTCGACGGAAATCGCTCATGGCACGCTTCACACTTATATGGATGATTGGCCGAGTGAGACATCAAGTGCAGACGGACTTCGTCGATGGATCTGATGTTGGCCGAACAAATGTTACATTCAAAAATATGAATCGGTTTCTTTTTGCCAGTTTTAGAGGAACTTACAGTTGGCTTCGATACATCTGCTGATGCTGGCGTCGAATTCATCGAAGTAGGAATCTGAAAACAATATGAACTATGACAAAGCATGACTATGACGAAATAATAATAATTCAATACCGGCTCATCTGCGGCGGCAACTTTCCTTTTTGCCAATGCATGCATCTGATGATGCATTTCAAGGTGCTTCTTAGACTTAAGCCACCTTCCACATCCCATGCACAAAAATGGATTGTTCTTGATGACCTCCAGTGACAGCAATACTTTATCCATTCCATCATGATCCACGTCGTGCACCGATTGCAGATGCTCGTCATGCAGTTTGGTTGAAAGAAAATAGTCATCGCAAAACTTACACACGACTGGTAGCTGATCTGCATGTGTCTCCATGTGAAATCGGAACCAGTGCAGTCGGGTGTAACGCCGCGAACAGAACTGACACTCAAATCTTCCACTATAACCGTGCAAAATGTGATGAGGCACAAATGTATCCATATCCGGGAATTCTTCGCCGCATTTTTTACAGAGAAGAAGTTTTCGGGTTTCTGCCGGCAATTGAATTGGCATCTTATCCTCGATGATGACCGGTGGACTTTGAATTTCCGGTTTGGATACTTCAACCTGTAAATAAGAGAGTTATAAATTAATTTCAAATCCTCCTGATTACTTTTTGACGTCTGTGGTGTCCTTTCTAGAGATAACCCATTTCGGATGGAGTTGATACTAGAATGAACACTCCATCCAAAAGTGGTTCTCTCTAGAAAGAACACCACACGTCGGATGACGTCTTCCTGCAACATAACGAGGGGTACGTATAAAAAATGGAGTAACTTCAAAGCAGCGTACGATGTAATAAAAAGAAATAATGTCAAAAAACTGTATGAATAGCTTTTCTAAACAGGGACTAATGCATCATTGTACTTGCCTCATAATACCTATACCTATAGGTAAATTAATACAATGTCAGGCAAATTGTGGAAGTGCTCGAAATAGTCAACCTTGCGGATGTAATTTGTATACAGCCAATTTTATACTCACCATTTCCATATCAGTTTTCAAGAAATCGTCGAATACTGATATTTCACTTGTTACGTTATCAAGATCTAGCACTGCCAGTGACATTGAATCGTCCCATTCCAAAACTCCATCGATCTCCTCCGACAGAGGCAGACTCAAATCACCATCCATAGCCGTGTCAAGCAGCTCCATAATTGGATCGTTGTCGCCAACAAAGCCGGTCGTTACTTGATACTGTCCCGTTCCGAGTGTACCTTTCTGAACCATAGTAGCAAAATTATCCGGCAAGTTCATACCAGCAGGCTGTCCAGTGCCGTACATATCCTCTCCAAGGTTTTGCAGCGACACTGATGACAACAAGTCGGTGGTATTGCTGAAACATTCTTCTATCGGAACGCAATCTTTGCGATGTCGTATCAATGATTCCAGGGAGCTGCATTCTACGTCACAGACAGGGCATTTGTCTTTCATCGTCTGGAAGTTGTGGTCCTTTCTACATTTCGCGTCGAGGGTTATCTCACCGCACTCCGGACACAAAAAATGTGTAGGGCTTTGAGATTTTGATGGATGCGGTATTATGGCGCACACTTTACCCTGCTTGAATATAAAAATTATCGATTATATGATTTGCAATAATGTTGTCCACTTAGAACTCGGAAGTACGTTTGAAACTTATACTCGAGATAATCCCAATTGAACTAAACCCTCCGCTATCGAAGACCTCATATTGATCAGACGCTTGTAAAAACCGTTATACCATAAGTATTGCTGGCCCAAACAACAAGGCTTCATTGCTATTATTGTCCCTTTACATAAAAACTAGAAAATTGCTCAAAACGATCTTTCAAAATCAAACGTACTTCCGGATTTGAATCAATACCAATCTTCAACTTACCTCCAATTCAGAGTCAGAAGACGTTTCCGTCGGACAAGGTTGCCCGCCACTGTTGCGTACCACAGTCGATTTGATCAGATTTTCAAAATCAACGTCCAATGGGTTGGGTCCGAAGTTCTGTGTGATGTGTTCATTACGGCATACGGGTTCCGTTAGTACACGGTTACAAATGTTGCATATGAATACTGGTTCATAGGAAGCAGGATCAAGGTAGGATAGCTCGAGGTCCATCGTGTGATCTGTTACTGATGAGAAACGCGCTATTAGCTTATTGGGTGAAGAACATAATCACACACCGTGAGGTCGCCATTCACCGCTTATGCTCCATTCACTGCTCGTTCCATACGATTTATATGAATCGATTGAAACGAGCGGTGAATGGAGCATGAGCGTAAATCGTATGAAACGAGCGGTGAATGGCGACCTCGCGGTATCAATCATAAAGAAACGAGCGATCCATGAGGTACCGTCAGTGTACCAGTAGCCGCTCATGACCCAATAGCCGCTCACTGTTGCAAAAATCAAGTTTACACGCATAAATACACTCTTTTCGGTGTTGATATTCTTGGACAATATAAATTAGACGAGAGCAAAGCCATTTTATGCAATATTAACCGGATAACATAAATTTTAAAAACAAAAGAAAGAAATTTTTTGAGCGGCTATTGGGCCCAAAAAAGCGGTAGGTAATTTCATGTGTTCCAATAACCGCTCACACAAAAAATCGCCAAACCATAAAATCTGCCGATTTTAGTACACAGTGTGTTTAACCCTTATTATACACTCCTACGGAACAGAAAAAAAATAATTGTAAAAACATAATGCACTTTTCCGCAAAAGTCTATTTAAAAGATGGTATAAATTTGTTCGTGAGCGGAATTATGACCACTTTGGTCTCACACCAAATGTAAAAAAAACATACTTTTATGAAAAGTTCTAGGGTGCGGGCACCGGTTTTGGCCAGTCTAAGGGAAATCGTTTTAAAAAAAAATAATCATGAAAACAACCAATGTATCAAATGAAAGGTTTCAATCTATATTTTGAAGGAAAAATGCAGAAATCAAGCCAATACTTGATTTTTGTATTAAAAGTGGCACTGGCCAAAATAGAAGCTCTGCCGCAGTTTCACATATTCTTAACCCTCTAATACCCAACCCCGCCTTTAGACGGGGTATAGTTTGAGCATTTTTGTAATATTTGTTTCGTGGTATATCATTTTTTTATATTTTTAGCTGATATTTAGGACTGTTTTGTATATCTCAAAATGGTTTTTGGTATATTTTAAAGCGTATTTATATTTTTTGAAAATCATTGAAAAATTGATGTTTTAGTCACCTTTTAGAAGTCAATGTTTATTTTGTATTGAATCGCTACAATTAACATATTTTAAATTTTTCCCAAATCATACTACCCTAGTTAAATAGTTTAAGGGAATCGAATACACTCTAAAATTATTTTCCCTTAAATTACACGGAAAATAAAATTTTCAATGAAAAAAAATTATAATAAAAATATTTCAACAGTAATCATCAAATCTCAAAATGTTTTTATCTCAAAAAATCCGTACCCCGAATAGGCTTCTAGGGAAAATATAAAAGTGTGGGGATGTTCAAAAATAAAAATTAGAAAAATCAAAAACTGAAATTCACGAAATCGAGAATTAAACAGAATCATCTTCCAAAACATGTTTAAATCGATTTTAGATTACGAAAAATGAAATTGTAATTGTAATTGTAATTGTAATTGCTCAATCCACACCCAGGCCGACAACTGTCAGCCCATCTGCTTGTAGGCAGATGTGGACCTACTAAGCCTCCCCCGTTAACATGTCCTACACCGAATTAGCACACCGGGATCTTCCACAGGCAGGCGCTGGCGTTACCAGTCCCAACAAGTGTCAGATACATTAAATAGATGGGGTAGAGGATATAGGAAGATGTGGGAATAGGATGGGAAGAGGTAGAAAATGAAGAGATAGTAGAGAGGTTTCGATTTTGTTGCTGAAACGAGAAAAAGAAAGAATGATAAAGAACATTAGCGATATGTTCATAGATTATGATTTGGTCGATAATTTCTCATCTATTTTGTTTCCATATCGTTGCATCGGTGACCATTTTCATCGCCTTTCTAGTTTTTGTTAGGGCCATCTCGCGTTTTTTTCCGTCATGTCCTCTTTGCCGGTTGGCGACGTTCGGGATGTAAGTAGAAAAGCATGCATTTAATATGATTAGTACGCCAGTAATTGTGATTGCTCAGTACTTCCAGCCCATTTGTCCGCAGTACATATCAGGCATCCCGTTTTAACAAGCCCTACACAGAATTAGAAACCCGGATCTCCCACAGACAGTCCTAACTAGTGTCAGATAAGTTCAATTGAGGATAGGAAGCGGCAAAATGAGAAGACAGTAGAGAAGGTTTGGTACATTGGTAGCTGTGTTCATGTGATGTTTGTCTGACATTGAAAAACTATTTTCCGTAGGTGTTTAACTCTCTACCCCAAATTTAATACCGGAGAAATATCTGATCAGATGTCAAGAAGGAATAATGTTGTTTACTGTTATAAAATAATTCAGGTAATTAGCTGCTCAATGCATTGTAATCCAGAATAAACCTACAGAAAATGTCCCAATAAAAAGCTAACACTAGTTCAACTAACTACACAAACTAAAAAGTGTTATTATATTTTGCCAATGATTTCATCCTAATCTTGACCCTAACATAGTTATGCGCTTAGTGGACAATGACCAAAAATAGTGTTGTTTCGACAATAGTCACATACTATGCCCTACGACATTGACGATTCTATTGTCTATGGCTCACCTATTTAGTGCCACCCAGCAGGGACTTGGTCTGGTACCCAATTCAGTATATCCGCTCCACGTAATGTACCGTACCTCTTTCGATTTGTGATATATTACGCGGAATATTACTCTCTTCATTCGGATAGCGGCTATGTAACCCATTGGATTAAAAACCTCCATCAAACATGAAACGATTAATCGGAGACTGAAGACTCTATACCAAATTTGGCTCAGAGACAGGTAATCAGTGAAGTCAGTTTTTCTCGTTTGTCAGAGACGATTGATACGTATTAAGACAAACTTTCCACTGCATCTGCCAGCAATAATCGGTGATCGATCAACATTTCGAGTACCTACCCCAATTTACACAAGAATGCCAAGGATCACCGCTCATGCTTTACAATACAGTTGGAAAAACTAGAGCAACACCTGGCCACAATGATGCATAAAGCACTAAAGCGGACCGGAAGTGTCGGTGAGCCAGCCCCACCTAGATTACGAAAAATGAAATTTAGATCAAAATCAAAAATTTGGGTATTAGAGGGTTAAGTTTCTATTTCTATTTATGGTTTCTATTTTGGCCAATCACGTGTATTTCTTATGGGAGTGGCCAAATTAGAAGCACCCTGGCCAAAATAGATATATAGGAGCTGATGTGCACAGGACGAAAGACTTCCGGCCCCTAACCTTCAAGAGATTGAGGAGGAGGTTGGCCGGTTGAAAAACAACAAAGCCGCTGGAGCAGATCAACTACCAAGCGAGCTTCTAAAACACGGTGGAGAAGCACTGGTGAGAGCACTACACTGGGTCATTACCAAGATTTGGGAGGAGGAAGTATTACCGGAGGAATGGATGGAAGGTATCGTGTGTCCCATCTACAAAAAGGGCGACAAGTAGGATTGCGGGAACTACCGCGCGATCACACTACTGAGCGCTGCCTACAAGATACTCTCTCAAATTTTATGCCGCCGTCTATCACCAATTGCAAGAGAGTTCGTGGGGCAATATCAGGCTGGATTTATGGGTGAACGCGCTACAACGGACCAGATGTTCGCCATCCGCCAGGTGTTGCAGAAATGCCGCGAATACAACGTGCCCACACATCACTTGTTCATCGATTTCAAATCGGCGTATGATACAATCGATCGAGAACAGCTATGGCAGATTATGCACGAATACGGATTCCCGGATAAACTGATACGGTTGATCAAGGCGACGATGGATTGAGTGATGTGCGTAGTTCGAGTATCAGGGACACTCTCGAGTCCCTTCGAAACTCGCAGAGGGTTACGGCAAGGTGATGGTCTTTCGTGCTTGCTGTTCAACATTGCTTTGGAGGGTGTAATAAGAAGAGCGGGGATAAACACGAGTGGGACGATTTTCACGAAGTCCGTTCAGCTGCTTGGTTTCGCCGATGATATTGATATTATTGCTCGTAAATTTGAGACGATGGCGGAAACGTACATCCGACTAAAGAGTGAAGCCAGGCGAATCGGATTAGTCATTAATGTGTCGAAAACAAAGTACATGATGGCAAAGGGCTCCAGGGAGGAATCACCGCGCCCGCCACCCCGAATTCATATCGACGGTGATGAAATCGAGGCGGTTGAAGAATTCGTGTACTTGGGCTCACTGGTGACCGCCGACAACGACACCAGCAGAGAAATTCAGAGGCGCATTGTGGCAGGAAATCGTTCTTACTTTGGACTCCGCAGAACTCTACGATCGAATAAAGTTCGCCGTAACACGAAGTTAACCATCTACAAAACGCTGATTAGGGCCTGTCCATAAACTACGTAGACTGTAAGGGGGGGACGGGGGGGTCTGGCCAAAGTCTGCGCTCCATACAAATTTCGAAAATTGTGTATGAACAAAAGTCTACGAGGGAGGAGGGGGGGTCTGAGATGGCCGAAAAAAAGTCTACGTAGTTTATGGACAGCGCCTTAGACCGGTCGTCCTCTATGGGCACGAAACATGGACCCTACGTGCAGAGGACCAACGCGCCCTTGGAGTTTTCGAACGGAAGGTGTTGCGTACCATCTACGGCGGAGTGCAGATGGAAGACGGGACTTGGAGAAGGCGAATGAACCACGAGCTGCATCAGCTGCTGAGAGAACCAACCATCGTCCATACCGCGAAAATCGGGAGGCTACGGTGGGCGGGTCACGTCATCAGGATGTCGGATAGCAACCCGACTAAAATGGTTCTCGAGAGTCATCCGACCGGTACAAGAAGACGTGGAGCGCAGCGAGCTAGGTGGGTCGACCAAGTGGAGGACGATCTGCGGACCCTACGCAGAGTGCGGAACTGGAGACAAACAGCCATGGACCGAGTGGAATGGAGGCGGCTACTATGTACAGCAGAGGCCACCCCGGCCTTAGCCTGACCGGTAAGGTAAGTAAGGAGCTGATTTTTTAAGGAAATATATTTTTTCCTTCCAGTTTTTAATCAAAATGTGTGGTTTTCATCATATTGTATTAGTAATGTATTGATTTTATACGAAAGAGCACTTTTTTCTAAGCCAGCATGATTTTTTCAGATTTTTAGAACTTCATTTTGATAGGGTTTTTATCTAATTTTCATCTTCCTAAGCACCGATTAATAATGATCGAGTTTATTCTTGCACCTCGCCTAATGCCTCATTGCCAATTTGGTACCATTTGCTAATTTCTAAATTAGCTTTCATAACACGTAAAAATATATTGTGAAAGAAGTATAATTTCCTTAAAATAATGAGAATGAATAATTGTCCCTCGAATTCTGTTTCCGCCTTGCCCACGTCTATTTCGGGCGAAATCTGAATTGAGTTTCGGGCAGTCTTTCTACGTGACACTATGGTACACAGGATAGCATAGCATAGCCGACCGTACCCATCCTGGGGTGGCTGTCGATAGAGACGTTTAATGCGCCAGAAAAGATTGATTGATTTGTCTTTATTTAAAGAGACTTTCAGCCCTTGGCTGGTTCGTCTCTCAGGCGCCAGAAAAGCTGCCTGAGACTTGACAAACCTTTCATTTAACGAACTCTCGACACCGGCCTTACTATCAGCGGGAATGGGGAGGAAAAGTTAATTAGATATCTACTCAGAACATGTCCAAGAACTTGGCCCACTTCATAGATATCTGGAGTTGAAAATTGGATAGGGTTTAATAGGGTGCTTTTCTTGGCGAAAAAAGCGTATGAGAAATTGTCATGGTTTAATCATTTACCTGGTTACCACTGAAAAAGTAAACATTAGCATTAAGCAAGTCGCACAAATTTCGTAGGTAGTACACTGCCCCCACTCGCATAACAGTCCCATTTGCAAAAAGTAGGAATTGAGAAAACGACATTTGAAGTTTGAAAACTTGTTTCCATATAAAACTTTGAAAAATCGCCAAAATTTGGAAAATATTTCGATCATCTCGAAACTTTCACAGATTGCTTTGCACATGAATATATAACTGTAAAAAATATTAGAATCACTACAAAGTTTTTCAGTTTTGTGTTGCGTAACACAAAAATCCATGATGGGACTGTTATGCGGGTACTTTTGATATGGGACGCTCACAACTTGGTATTTTTTTCACACATTGACATACAAATTCGTAATTTTTATTGTTGTTTTTGGAAGTACATCAAAAATGATGACTATTCATAACGTTAACTCAAAAGTGATGAAAAGTCAAATGGGACTGTTATGCGAGTGGGGGCAGTACAGCCCTAGACCACAGTTATGAGGGTTGCCTCCTTCCCGTCGGATACCAAAACACAAAGATTGGAGACTTATCTCCGACTTATCGACAAGACTGACGCACTCCTCCAACAGTCTAGAGTTGTCCTGGACTCGTCCTTACGACTGCTAAGGAATATGAAAGGATGGTTAGTTAGACACCTAAGAAAGATGTAGAAAGTTCTACGACCTCTCAGGCCTAGGTGTCGAGGAGATATGGGTGTTGTTCTAGGTGTTGTTAGTGGAAGGGTACTCCAAAGGATGCGGCTAGGCAACGTTCAAGCACACCATTATTAGACTGCTTAGTTATCTGCCCAATACGTCCTGGTTTTCTCGTCATCGGTATTTATTTGAATTACTTGATTTTTCGGTTGAGAATCTGAAATATTAGATAATATTAACATTGACGATGAATAAGCTACATATTAGTGATACGCTCGCCACAGTTTATATTTTTACAACAGGTAGTTAAAAAATCTGTATTTCATTCAAAACGCCATCTGTATGCATGATTGAAAATCTATAAAATACATATAAATCTGCATATCTGGCAGCTTTGGTCCATCTTGTTAGGGTGGTGAGTTTGAGGAATTTGACGAGTTAAGTATCGCGCATTAAACAACTCAACCATGGGATTTGAGAATTTGAGTTTTTTCTAACATTCTTTTGTTTATATAGATTTTGTTTATTCATCCAAAATTTTCATTTATAAAATGTTTCTTAAGCTCGTATAAGAAGTAACTTCTGCGATGCAATGAGCCATTTTGCGAAGTGACAACAATGTTGATGATGATATTGATTTTCACGGGTTGTTGGACGCTACGTCCTGTCAAAATTCATTCATAAAATCGGCTCGTAAAATGGACTATGTAGCGTCCAAATGCCGTTTTTCTTTTTGATTGGATGCGATCACAGTTTCAACCCCAACCCGACTTCGGTTTCGCTTGTACTAAAGTTTGTTTGAGTTTGTTTATCCATTTTTCGCCAATCCAGTCCCAGGTTCAAAAAGAAAAACGACATAATAAGTGTAACAAAGTTCGATTGAATTTGCATCTTGTCACTTTAATTTACAGAAGAGAATCGATGGAGAGAAATCGATCATGTTACTTTCGCCCTTATTTAAGCTCAATCTAGAGTTATTAGTGAACGATATAAATGGTAATACAATACACTAAATTCTGTTTTTACGCGATGGATGCGTTCGCGCAAAAAAAGATCGTGTAAAAAAAGTTCGCGTAACTTCGAGAATTCGCGCAAAAAAAAAAATCCAAAGGAAATTTTTTTACGCGATTTGCCCTCCGCAAATGACCAAAATCGCGTAAAAAAGTCGCGTAACTTCGAGAAAATCGCGTAAAAAAAGTCGTGCAAAATAAAATCGCGTAAAAAAAAGTCGTGTAAAAAAAGAATTCAGTGTAATCCTATTTAATGAATTGACCTGCCGTTTCACCTTAAGTCGCTGGCTCGGGTAACCCTAATTCCACACCGCATGCATGCGCTTTTAACGACGCAAATGAACGGATGTTTATGCCTCCCACAGAAGCTAAGTGATAACAATTTTGCAGTAAGAAAACGCAACTTACCGATAGTTGATTCTTAATCCAGTTTACTTGCTAATATTCACGCACTTTGGGCTTAATTTTAGAACTTCTTTTCGGATTATTCACTACCGCCACAAGAGGAAGTCGATCACTTGAAAACAGGAAGTGAGCTTTTGTTGTTCGCGGGCATCGGTCGACGCTGCGGAGAAAACATCGATTTCATTGCCTGCAGGGTTGTCCACGTTGTCCATCTTTATCTAGCGCAACATTTGGATAAGAAACAAGTAAATAATGCGCGTATCGTCGTTTACCTTACGGGAAAAATAAATAGCCCGCAAATTTAGTCGCATAATATCGTGAACACGAGCATGAACAGATATGCGCGACTGTTGCAATCGTAGTAGGCATCGAAGTAAGCAACGATGACCAATGAACCTATGTACTAATATATAAGTCACCATGGCAACGCCCAGCAGCGCGTTGCATAGTAGGCGATAGAGAAATTCAAATAAAATTTTCATTAGTCTCTAGTCAACGAACCAAACCGGACGTTTTCTTTTACTCTGCAAAAGGTTATGGGCCCGAGGCTGGCCATAGCCAGAAGAAAAGTTAAAAGTTAGTGAAAATTTTCGCGATGAACCGTCAGCAGCAGAATGGAGCAAGCGGAATCGGAGCTGGATTACCAGGTGCCGTGGGCGGAGCCGGAGTGCCGGCCGCTGGGAACGGACGGATCAGCGCGGTCGCCATGCCCATCATCGAGAAGCTGAAGGGACGCGAAAATTACTCCACGTGGGCGTTCGCGATGAAAATGACGCTCATTCGCGAGGGCACGTGGTACGCGGTATCGCCCCCGGCGGGGCAGCAAATTGACGAGGAGGTTAGTTTGCGAGCGTTGGCCACGATTTGCTTGAGCCTGGAGACGACGAACTACAGCCTGGTGCAGGACGCGAAGGACGCTCAGGAAGCGTGGGAGCAGCTGCGGAATGCTTTCCAGGACAACGGCCTGACGAGGAAAATTGGCTTGCTGCGAAAGTTAACCTCGATTCGATTGGACGAATGCGGCAGCGTGGAATCGTACGTCGACGAGCTGATGTCCACGGCACACAAACTTGCGGGAATCGGCTTCAAAGTGGACGACTCATGGCTGGCTGCGTTGTTGCTCATGGGACTTCCGGAGCACTATGAACCCATGATAATGGGACTCGAGGCATCGGGCACTGCGTTAACGTCGGACGCGGTGAAGGCAAAAATTTTGCAAGATGTGAAGCTACCGAGTGGACCGAAAAACGACGGCGCCGACGGTGCTTTGTACTCCAACCCGGCACGACGACGACGTGGTGGCAACGGTGGCACACCGAAGAAGGACGACACGTGCCACAACTGCAAGAAGCGGGGGCATTTTGCAGCAAAGTGCCCACAGAAGCAAACCCCACAGAGGACATCGGGCAAAGCATTGTGCAGCGTTTTTGCGATGGGTGAGGTAAGTGGTGAGGAGTGGTACTTCGACTCCGGCGCCACGTGTCACATGTCTCGAAGTGGCAACGGCTTTGTGAAGCAACAGCACATGGCGCACCCGGTTGGCACGGCGAACAACGGCAACATGATGTCTGTCGCGAAGGGTCTGGTCAAGCTGGATCTCGAAGAAGGCCCCATCGAAGTGCAGGAAGTGCTGCAAATTCCGGAACTGGCCACCAATCTCCTATCGATCAGCAAAATCTGTCAGAAGGGACTGACGGTGTTTTTCGACGCAGAGCGATGCGAAGTCCGCGAGAACGATGGGAACGTGATCGCATCCGGCACACACGTGGGTGGCCTGTACAAGCTCAACCGGAATAACGAGCAGGCGTTAATAGCACCGAGCGCATCCATCTGGCACAGGCGGCTAGGTCATTTGAATCGCCAAAGCTTGCGGAAGTTGATGACGATGGCGGACGGCTTCGAATTGCGGGATATCGCTATTCCGGAGTGCATCGCTTGTATCGAGGGTAAGCATGCACGTAATCCTTTTCCTTCCAGTGTTTCGCGAGCCGAAGGGCTATTGGACTTGGTACACTCGGACCTGGTAGGACCCATCGAAGTTCCATCTCTCGGTGGCAGCCGTTATGTGATGACATTCATCGACGATGCGAGCCGGAAGGTGTTCCTCTATTTCCTGGAACGAAAAAGCGAAGCGTTTGGGGCGTATGAAACGTTCAAGGCAATGGCCGAGCGCCAAACAGGACGAAAGCTGAAGGTTCTGAGGACGGATAACGGAACCGAGTATGTGAATGCATCGTTCAGACGCAGTATGGCAAAGGATGGAGTTCGCCATGAGAAAACTTGTCCGTACACCCCCGAGCAAAATGGTGTGGCGGAGAGAATGAACCGGACGCTCATCGAGAAAGCCCGAAGCATGCTGAACGATTCGCGCCTACCGAAGCAATTTTGGGCCGAGGCGGTTTCTACGGCAGCGTACCTCGTCAATCGGAGCCCGACGAGGTCAATCGAGACGACACCGGAAGAAGCGTGGACCGGTAAGAAGCCGGATTTGCGACATTTAAGGATTTTTGGATCGCTAGCGTTGGTCCACGTGCCGAAGCAACGAAGAAGGAAGTTCGACGCCAAATCCCAGAAAGCGATTTTCGTGGGATACGCCGACGGTACCAAGGGGTATCGTGTGTACGATCCGGTCAAGCGTGACATCCGGATCAGCCGCGACGTGGTTGTGGTTCAGGAAGGCGAACCGCAATATTTGGTCGAACGTGAGGATAATCAGCAGCAAATACAGTTCATGGAGCTGTACTCGATCGATGAGCCGACTGCGACTGGCGAAATGAACCCGGTTGCGGGACCGAGAATCGGTGGCGGTGAGCTCACTGAAGACGAGATTGGAGAGCTGACATCATCCGACAGCGAGTCAAGTGATCCGGAATTTCTGGATGCGAGCAACGAGCTTGCGCTCCCGTCGCAACTTGGTAGGCCAGCTGTTGAGCAGCAAGGGCTTAGGCGCAGCGACCGGGAGCGCCGAATTCCAGGCAAGTATTCTGATTTCGTTACATATAGTTCCTTTTCTGGCGAAGTTGTTTCCCCCCAGCCCACACCGATGTCTTCCAACACGACGGTCGACGACCCTCAAAGCTACGAGGAGGCGCTCAACGGGCCGGATCGCGAACAGTGGATCGCGGCCATGCGTGAAGAAATCAAGGCTCTGGAGGAAAACCAAACGTGGGAGCTAACCAGTCTTCCAAGCGACCGGAAGGCAATCCGGAACAAATGGGTCTTCAGGACGAAACGGGGACCAACTGGTGAGATCGAGCGGTACAAGGCCCGCTTGGTCGTGAAAGGGTGCTCGCAGCGGCCAGGAATCGACTATGACGAAGTGTACTCCCCGGTGGTGCGGTATTCCACCATCCGCTACCTCCTGGCACTGGCGGTAAAGCATGACCTCGATATAGAGCAGATGGACGCCGTTACTGCATTCCTTCAAGGCGAGCTGACGGACGAGGTCATCTATATGGAGTTTCCTCGAGGATTTGCTGGCACTTCTAAACAAGTCTGTCGTTTGCGGAAAGCAATGTACGGGCTCAAACAGGCGAGCCGCGTTTGGAACAGTCAACTAGACAAAGCGCTGAAGGATTTCGGCCTGGAGCAGTCAAAAGTGGACCCATGCCTGTACTTCCGAGTCGACGGTGAGAAAATGATTTTCGTCACCATTTACGTGGACGATTTCTTGATCTTCACCAACGAAGCGAAGTTGAAGCGGAGATTGAAGTCGTTCCTCCACAATCGCTTCAAAATGAAGGACCTCGGCGAAGCGACCTTCTGCCTGGGATTGAGGATCACGCGGGACCGGAAGAACGGAGAGCTGTGGGTAGATCAGGAGCACTACATCGACAGCGTGTTGCGGCGGTTCAACTTGGCGAACTGCAACCCAGTCTCCACGCCGGCAGAGGCAAGCATCAAGCTGGACAAATCGATGTCACCGGCGACGCCGGACGAGACCCGCGAAATGAAAGAAATTCCATACCAGGAGGCAGTGGGCTGTCTCACCTATCTGGCGCAAGCGACGCGGCCGGATATCAGTTTTGCGGTCAATCAAGTCAGCCAATTCAATGCGAATCCTGGGCGCGGTCACTGGAATGCTGTGAAGCGCATCATGCGGTACCTGCGAGGTACGAAATCAAGCCGGCTGACGTACTCAAAGGATCGGGCATCGAATCTGGTTGGCTACACAGATGCCGATTGGGGAGGAGAACCGGACTCCAGGAAATCCACTACTGGGTACGTGTTCACCTTCATGGGAGGAGCTGTGTCGTGGAATGTGAAGCGGCAACCAACAGTAGCCTTGTCCTCGTGCGAAGCGGAATACATCGCGCTTTCCCGCACAATCCAGGAAGCACTTTGGTGGCACCACTTCCAGTCACAGATGTTTGGCGTGCAGGGAATTCCAATCCGGTGCGACAATCAATCGGCCATCTGCATCGCTCGGAACCAAGGATACAATCCACGGACGAAGCACCTAGACATCCGGTATCACTTCATCCGGGATGTGCTACAGCAAGGAATAATCGAGCTGGGATATGTGAGCACGAAGCAGCAACCTGCGGATGGGTTCACGAAAGCCCTGGCGAATATAAAGCTAGAAGAAAATAATAGGTTAATTGGATTCTTTGCTTAGGGAGGAGTGTTGCAATCGTAGTAGGCATCGAAGTAAGCAACGATGACCAATGAACCTATGTACTAATATATAAGTCACCATGGCAACGCCCAGCAGCGCGTTGCATAGTAGGCGATAGAGAAATTCAAATAAAATTTTCATTAGTCTCTAGTCAACGAACCAAACCGGACGTTTTCTTTTACTCTGCAAAAGCGACTATGCAGAAAAAAAACTGTTTTGGTGTCATTTGCGTGATATTCCGAGGTAATTTTCGAACTTTTTGTAGAAGACCAAATCGATTTTACGTTAGAGCGCACATCTATTGGCGATTAAAAGTAGAGGTTATGTCGTGAAAATTTAGAAGTTTGAAAGGGAAATACCAGTTCCCCGTCAGTTTAATCACAGATAACAGATGTTTATGCTAGTACAAATTTTTCGCAGAATCCTGTGTAAATGTTCAAAACGATATACGTTGGCTCACTACCGCCATCTACTCAACGGATTGCGACATTACATCTAACTTGAATGCAAGAATAGTTCAAAGTTCCACTTTCATTCAAGATCGAATACAATCTTGAATGTAAAATTGCGTAGTGCACCCAAGTAACCAAGGTGCTGAAGCCTTATTGCATGCAGATATACGGTGTACTTAGAGCAATCATTACTTTACATGCAAACATAAAGTTGATTTAAAGTGGAAATGGGCAATTATGCGACTGCTTCAAGATTATACCAGTATAATCCTAATTTGATTCTATAATTGCCCACTTCCACTTTAAATCAACCTTAAGTTTGCATGTAAAGTAATGATTGCACTAAATACACCGTATATCTGCATGCAATAAGGCTTCAGCACTGTGGTTACTTGGGCATGCAATCTTGAAAGCGATCACTGACTATCGATCACTGCGCCATCTCTAAATGATTGCCACATGAGTTTCAGCTGCTCGTTACATACAAAATGGCTGTTGAGCATTTTTACACATATTGCCAATATAAACATAAACGTCTGTTATCAGTGGTTTAATCATCAATTTTTTGGTAAATTTATCGATAAAATGAATTTTCTACCCCGATCCCACATTAAATTTTATCTGAAACGACTCAATCACTAAAATACGAAATGGGATTTCACAAAACTTAACCTCACTTTAGGAGGCCAATGGACTACCCCCTTTGCGCGCAGCCACAGTTGATCAGCAGGAGTAAATCAATTTTATTTTGTATGGTGAAAAGCATCTAAACTTGAATTACTTGAAATAGAAAGCTTTTAGTGAAAAAATATTTGGTACACTGAAATAAATTTTGTTGTAGAAACTACCGATTCCATAGTCAATTTACTAACCGTACCTATGATTCTCAACCGACAACAAAATCTGTGAAGTTAACTGAAATATGATTGAAGTTACAAAGCATTGCAGTAAATTTGACTACAAGCGTAGTCACCTCCACAACAAAACATTGTCAATTTTTCCTGGACACGCAAATAACAACACAGTATAGTTAAACATACAATGCCCAGCTGTTGAATTAATATTATTTTTGGTAATGTTAACTGCACTGTTAGTTAAACTGACAGTGTTTTAGTGGAATTAACTCTGGAGCTCGATTTGAATAGGTCGTATGTGCTTTTGTCGATTAAAAATTCGATCAGTTGGATTCGCTTATTGTAGCGAAAACCGTTGAAATTGAACAAAGTTGATACATACAGCAGAATCCTCACAAAATAAGCTTTCCGTTCCATCATTAAAAGTCTCAAAAATATCTTCCATATTGCTACAATAACTAAAATAAACTGATCGAATTTTATATCGACAAAAGCACATACGACCTTTTCAAATCGAGCTCCAGAACTGGAAATTGTTGTCGGTTGAGAATCATAGGTACGGTTATTAATTTAACTATGGAATCGGTAGTTTCTACAACAAAATTTATTTCAGTGTAGGCTTAATAGTAGTCACCATTGTGCACAACCACTACCAAATATTTTTTCGAATAATGTGTTCCACTTTGAAGAATTTCCCTTTAGATGGTATTCGCCATACAATATTTTTGCGATTTACTTTTAGCGATTTTTCGCGCATAGAAGCTAGCGCCACATTGGTCGATGCGGAGAGTAGGAAAACAGCCGGTGTAGTTAATTCATTGACGATAGCTTTTAAATATTTGCGGATGTATATATTTATAGCACTGACGAACCGACGTTACAGCTAGATCAAACTTGTTGTCCACAGCTAGATCAAATTTGTTGTCCACGACGCCATGATGAAAAGTAGCCGAACACTATCGCCACTATCTATAACGGTCAGGCCCGGATTAAGGATTGTGGGGGCCCGGGCAGTGCTGAAAATTTCATTTCGTTATATCTAAATTCAACCACTTACAGCTCATTTTAGAAGCTAAACCTGAGAATATGGTATACCATACCATTGTTTTTCGTATATTGTTTTACGCGAAAAAGTGTATGAAAATTTTCTCAAAATTGTATGGTTAAGATTCATAACGACCACCGTTTTTTATTGTAAAAGTGCCATTTACTATTCGCCGAATGGTATAGAACAATAGGGGTGATGGTGAGTGTGCCGTGTTAATTACAATAGTTTAATGGTGAATACAGGTCGGACTCGATTATCCGGAGTCGGGTTCAAGCGCTTCCCATAATAAAATCTCACAAACGGAATGCTGTAAGAAGCTGAAATTTTGACTGATCACTAATCAAAGCTGGCTTGACAAATTTCAGCTTTATAGAGCGTTCCGTTACCCAGATATATGATTGAGAAGCATGTGAACCCGACTCCGGATAATCGAGTCCGACCTGTATTTTTCGAAAAAATGGTGTTGTAACAATAAAATTTATCGTATTTTTTTGATATTTTTTATCAGGTTTACCAGGCCTGGCAAACAAAAATATTTATCACTCTCGAAAAACGAATAGGGACAAACAGAGCCAAACTGTCAAAAGTGGTCAAATATTTGGCGTCTGGGCAAAGAGTGTAACCCTAAATTCGTGCAGTGGACCATCTAATCGCAGTCGTGGCCGAACCGACGAATCTGGACTGTACATGTGCTGTCACACATTTCAAGAACTCTCGCTAGATTCTCTGAAATGGTAATTTCTAGAGTGACTGGAAGGGAGATTGGCGTTTTGTTAGGTGGAGACTCGTTTGGAACCAAAGTATCTAAATACCAAGGTAAGAGATTCCCTCTAATATTCATGGATTTGTGAGAAAAGGAAAAAAGCAAAAAATAGTTATGAAGTTTGCGCTGATTTGTATGGGCACATCACTATTTAGCAAACTTTTTTAAGAAATTAAGCACTCCCATCTTAGAAGCAATTATTTAATTGCATCTCACTGGATTAAAAGTGACCTCCATGCAATAAAACAGGAAATATCGCCATTTGAAAATCGGTGACAAAATATTTTTTATTGGTTCTAAACATATTTTTTTAGCATTTAGAAACATTCAAACTAATAAAACTTCACAAACTTTGCTGAAATAATGACATTTTAGTGTAAAAACACCAACTTTTCATAACTAACGCAGATGTGTTGGTGAGTCTCCATTTTGACATTTGCGGGAATCTCTTACCTTGGTATTTAGATACTTTGGTTTGGAACAGGAATTTGTATGGATTTGACAGAAAATCGCTGTTCCAAATTTGACATTGATATTATCTATCCGGTTGGAATCAAGACAGACTTTCAATCAAAAATTGCCATTACCTTGGACCACAAGTGTCGCATCTGTTTCGCATCTAGTGCGCTGTGTTGCTGATAACAACGGGAAGGATGCGCACTACTTTTAACATGATTCAAAAACGTCGCGATTTGGGTCGCGTCGCAACTTGATTGTGCGAAGTCCGGTTTTGTGGCGGCCCGACAATACGACTCTCTCCCCGAATAAAACGGTATCATACACCAATTTAACAGTGTATCATTTTCTGATCATACGTGTTATCGTAAACTGGATGATACATAGATGACACGACATATCATATTCATGATAGCAGTTATCATTTTCGGTGTTTCGATGATAGACCGAATGGGCTGTTAAGTATCGTTACCATTCAAAAATGCCATTTTTCCAAGGGGTTGGTCACTTGGCACATTGTGCCCGGCATAGGCTGACCATCCGTCCCGTATTTAACGGGACAACAAAATTTTCAAAAACTCGTCACTGGAGCATAGTTTACGTTTTTGGCTCAATTATTCGTTCTTTCTAGCTGAAATAGCATTATTAACAACATGCAGTTCTGTTTTTAGACGTTGATTTCCATTTTGTTGAGTTTCCGAAATGTGTCCCGTATTTAAACGGGACAAATCTGGTCAGCCTAGCCCGGCACACATGCCGGCACATCTCGGCACACATGCCGGCACAATTCGGCACACATGGGCACAACAATAAAATCCAACTTTACTCTATAGAATCAACCTGTCAAAATACTCACAATTGAACAAATCCGTTTGTTTAAATTTTAATCTGGGTGGGCATTTGTTTGTAAACATCAATCAGATAAACAACATTCGCCAAAAATGAATTAACTACATCGGCTGTTTTCCTACTCTCCGCATCGACCAATGTGGCGCTAGCTTCTATGCGCGAAAAATCGCTAAAAGTAAATCGCAAAAATATTGTATGGCGAATAGCATCTAAAGGTAAATTTATCGAAGTGGAATACATTATTCGAAGTGGAATACATATTTCGCTACCAAATGGTAGCGGTTGTGACTACTATTATGCCTACCAAATATTTTTTCAGTAAAAGCTTTCTATTTCAAGTTATTCAAGTTTAGATGCTTTTCACCATACAAAATAATATGGATTTACTCCTGCTGATCAACTGTGGGTGTGCGCCAAGCGGGTAGTCCATTGGCAGGGTTCTTCATTAGCGCAAAAACATTCAAAGAAAAAACCCCACTGGGCACGTGCGGCACACCTTCGGCACGTCCGGCACACTTCGGCACACACTGAAAATCATACGGCACAGTTTTGGCACACGCTCAAAAATAATGGCACAAACGAAGTGTGCTGAATGACCAACACCTGGCATTTTTCTCGAACAAAATTTTTGTGGAATCATACATGCTATGATCGCTTTATCATCAACATTATGATACAGCGAATAATAAAAACAAAACGGAAATATTTCACCAAATCTGTTTTGCCGACTGAGAAAAAAACACACCCCTGCGGGCATTTGCCGGGCACTGTCAAATTTGTCTACGATTACGTGAATCATTGTTTACTTTTGCGGGTTTTTTGTACTTATTTTGTTGAATTGGGAATCGAACCGTGTGATTCCCGAGGTTGATTTCACTGCTTTCCGGGCGGTGTTTACTTTCTACTCTAAATCGGATCAGTGCTCGCGAGTGGCTCAAATGCGTGAAAGTTCTTCACCTGGAGAAGTGGATAGGTGATATTAAAATAAAAGAAGCTGGGGTAGGATAATTCCTAAGCGTAATAAGAAACCTTCCACTATCAACGATCGATCTTCTTTTGGTCCCCTCGCATGCTGTGGCAGCCAATGAAGGTGAGTTTTCATGAGAATTATCCAGTGATAGTAGTCAAAGGCTGGTGCACGGCGGTCTCCAAAAGTAGTTTCTTACTACAGTGATCCAAAAGCTAGAACTCAAAAGTGCTGATTTCCGACGATTATAACGACACAGAAACACAAATGGACCATATAACCCATTTCAAAAGTGTGGCAGTGATTGAATGTTGAAAAATAACTCGCCAAAACTATCGTTATTTGAGGAGCGTGCAAAACCATATTATTAAAAATTATTAATGTACCATTGGATGAATCATCATGAAAAGTGGTATGATTCTTGAAACATACTGAATAATGCAAAATTTTCATCTTTAATCGTCCAATCATTAAACTATTATAACTTTTGTTGTAATTATTCCACGAATAAATATCTTATAATATGAACGATTCCATTGATCCACAGAAAACAGACATCGAAGTCCAGTCCCGAAACTGTGTAAGGAATTTAACGGCCATTTGAAATCGGCAACACAAGTGGCAACATCGTGGCGCTGCAATCGGTTAATTTCCCATACTAATTTAATTCACCACTTGAAATGTTTCAATTCACCACTGACTGTGGCAATATGGTGTTTGGCGGCGTTAGTGTTTTCATCGTATATTGGTTTGCAACCTTACTCAAGTGAAGATTCAAATCCTTACACAACTTTCTGAATGAAATTTGTTCTAGCCTGGATGTCTGTTCTCTGTGATTGATCGTATTTTTCTGAGTATCGCGGACTGACTCAATATGCTCTCTCTGCGGGAGCCAAACATTGGGAGCCAAACATTGAAGATAGAGGTTATGTTAAACCTTGTTGTACCTGTGTGCTTGATTGAAGAGTATTGTTATCTAGGTGCTGCGGATATAATCAAAACTGTAGTCACGATATCTCCATTTGCCGCTGTCAATCCGTTGGAAAGCGAGGAGAAGGATAAACATTGTTTTGAACCCTTTTCAGCTAATTTTGTAATAACTATCCATCAAAATTTCCATCGCGAATGGAAAATAATAAACTTTGCACACGAAAACAAAACTGGAATAATGGTGGATTGATCATGTTTACCATTTCCGAACAGCGTCGCGACGGCATGTTTGACAACTGCGCTGAGAGAGGTGTTTGCAAGAAAATTGAACGCTCGTGCGTGTTTACAAGCTGTGTGCCGGGAGTGTGTTGGTGTGTGTTAGCTAGCTTGAAAAATATTGTGCGTTTAACACTAAATTGATTTCCGAAAAAACTTCATTGACTTCCGCTGCCTTTCCTATGCGTTAAACGTAACGTCGGAAGTAGTGCACTGTACAGTAAATCTGGTTTTCTATACAGCGCACTACTTCCGACGTTACGTTTAACGCATAGGAAAGGCAGCGGAAGTCAATGAAGTTTTTTCGGAAATCAATTTAGTGCTAAACGCACAATAAAACCGTTTCTATTCGCAGCACCTAGGTATTTTTCTATGCGGGTCTTCCAGTCACTCAATATTTAGTAATTTCTAACACATTTTTTTTGAGTGTAAGTACGCGCGACATGTGACACCCCTGAAATCATCGCATTTCATCGCATCGAGCGGCAGATCTTTGTCGCGTATCATTTGAAAAGATCTTATGCTATGTCTAAAAAAATAATAATGTGCACAATAATTTTCAATACATGTATTTACAAACACTGTAAATTTCAGATCTTATACAAGCCAAAATTCATAGGAAATTTTGAATAATGATATCTATATGCAAAATGCATCTATCACCGATTTTAGATCGAATTATAAAAATAAAAAGCCTATTTTTGCGGCAAAACAAACATTGCATACGAAACAGTCTGCGATCCACATCAAATGTTCCGCTTGTATTGGTGTCATTTCGAACGGTGACGCAGAAAATTTCAAACAAATCGTAAACATTCCTCGAAAACGGCGGTCGGTTTTGGTGCGCGAGCTGTGGATAAACGATTTTATTTTACAATTTTACCAACAATTATTTACTCGAATCCCTCTGAAAGCTTTGATTGAGTTCCAGCACCGTAGATATTATAAAGTTTAGTTTTTGACGTGGAAAATGTGGACGAATTTCGAGCTGGTGTCGGTCGAAGATGAAACGCTGAACAGTGCCTTCTGTACCAACGGCTTGTTCCGGATTTCCAGTGATGAACAGGTGAGTTGTATTATCAACAAAACCTTATTTTTCCTTTGCAACTCGGGTAATTGCAACGCCCATGGCTTTTTCAGGTTCAAACAAACCCTCGTGTAACCGGTATTCTGCAAAATCGGCGCATGATCCTTTCGATCGACAAGGCGTTGGTGCTGTTTCAGGATGAGAATCGTTGCAACGAAGGAAACATCCTGGACGTGTCGCACGACATCGAGTGTATTGCCGCATCCGAGAGTGGCGATCTGGTGGTTTGCGGTTTGTCCAATGGAACCATAACCGGGTTCCATGTGCGTGGGGCCAATTTGTTTAGTTTGTATGTGGAGCACGGGTTTAACGGCTGTAGCAAACTTGTAGCTAAACTAAAAATCTAATCCTTTGCAGGGGAATCCATCCGGATGATTGTAATCCTTCAGGGGACACGTTTGCTGAAATTCGTCAAGTGAATGGCAACTATTACGTCCAGTGTAATCGAGGCCCGGTGTACCAGATTCTGATTGACGAGGTCAAGGTCAATGATACCATGAAGCAGCTGGACTGCAGCGGTATGGATGGAACCTTGAATTTTGAGGATTGCGTCGTGGTGAATCGGATTCTGGAAAAGCACCTGCGCGAACCGATTACAAGCTTTGTGCCGCTGACTAGCTACGAATTGGGAAGCGATTTGTCCTATCCGCTGATGATGTCCACCAGTGCTGAATCGATCTACTTCCAAGGCGCGGACGGATTTGAAAAGATCCCATTGAAACCGGAATATTGCGGAATTAGGAAGGTGCTGAACTTGGTTCACTGCTAGTAAGATATAATACTCTGAATATTCTGAAACTTCTAATAAAAAAATAATCATTTTCAGCATTGCATTGACCAACAGCGGGCAGATATTTGAGATTTCGCCAATCATTCGATTGAATTCCGATATTCCGCTTCCGTACAAAATAGACGACATAATTATAATGGAATGTACGGTAGACGTTATTGAGTTGCTGTTGCTAACCAAAGCGGACGTAAATGGCACCCGGTTCATGAAGATTGTGGATTTCCCATGTAAGTATAAAAAACGAATATATTTTTCTTAAAGAATACTCATTAAAAAACGAAAAATATTCCGCAGCAATGGAGTGCAAGTACGAGTTGGACATGAGCGAGTATGTTTGGCTGGTGCAGCAACCGAAAAGCGCCGTCAACATCTACTACATAACCGGAAGTCCTCACGACAAGCAGTATGTGCAAGAGGTCGAAATGAAGATCCTGTCCGAAACGCAGCCCTCGCTTCGGCTGGACAAACTCATCCGAAAGGGACGTCTCGAGGAAGCGGAAGAATTCGCAAAACAGTTCGATCTTAGTCTGCAACCGATCCATCAGGCGAAAGTACGCAGCTTTCTGGCTCAATTGGCCACCAGCAAACATCCGGACGGAGACGAACAACGGCAGACCTTCGCGAGAATGATGGACGTTTTGAACATGGTTGAAGAACCCTCGTTTTTCGTTACGGTCCGGATGGCGGCCATCCCGGAGCGAAACATGAAACGACAGTTTCTGCGGTTTTTGCTGGATAAAGTTGACGTAAGTAAAATGTTTTTTTTTTTTTTTGGTATTTCGGGTATTCATACTGGAGCTGAGGTATTTTATTGATTGGTTCATTTCTAAACAAAAAAAAAAAAACAGATCAATTCACCTAGTGGTGATAATGCCTTTCTCGTTATTAAGTGCAATACTTACGATACATATATCCATCTGAATAAGCCGAAGTATTCCCAAATCCTGATCATGCTTGATTTAGCCATTATCGAATAGGAAAACTTGATGATGGCACATATTCCGACTTTATGTTCATCATATAGACAGAGCTAAACAATATCAGTCCTATACTTTTGACCACCATTTATATCAATGGATGCTGATTAACATCAAGACGATAAATTCAATTATATATTTTTTGCACAAGCGTAAGATCATACTTTTTCTGTAAGTTTATTATGATTATACACAATTCTTGCTTAATTTGAAATCTTCATGACAAAAATACAGAAGAGTGAAATGTTCCATATTATTTTATTCATATTTTAATCGCAATCGCACCGTTTTGCGCAAATATTTTAGACGCAAGAAGAGATTGAACAAATTTTGCTTCCAGTTGATGCAATCAAGTTTTCAATTTCTCATTCAACATTGACCATTATTACATTATTGTACTTCAGAAGTTTTGAATGATTTGATTTGACCGGATCGCATCAATTTTGTCCAGATTTCGTTCTATTTCATATAGGGAGATTTCAACAGCTTCTTCATTCATGTCTTATTCAAAGCTTTCTAGGTTTTGAAAAAAGCCGTTTTTTTGGTGGTTGTATTAGTTTGGTTCACTCTTAAATTTGATTGCTTTCTGCGGTATACTCGGAACTGGATCCGGAATATTGCCAGTAGGTTTTTTTTTATCTGTATTAACGAGATTTTTAGCCCTAGGCTAGTTCATCTCGGGACCCACGCTTTACATCCCTTCCGAAAGAAGAGCTCACATTTTGTGAGTTTGACGGGAGTGGGATTTGATCCCAGGTCCTCGACGTTAGAGTCAAGTGTTCTAACCATCCCACCAGGATGGTCCCCATTGTCAGTAGTCTCAAATATGGCCTGAGCCTATTTTCATGCTGATCGTACATCAGTTTATCGAAAATGCCGCAATTTGGTGTGTCACATGCATAGGTTTGGCCCACTTTTAGGTATGTGTGATAAACTGCCGTGAATCGCATATCTGTCCCATTTGCATAGGAAATCCAGCAAAGATGGGACTGATATGCGATTCACGGCAGTAAATTTCTGTGAATAAACCGGATCTGATACCGGAACCACAGTCATGCATGTGGTCTGAGCCTATTTACTTGCTTGCCATTCACACTGCCGGTAAGTGGTCTGTGCCTATTTTCTTACTAACCATTCATCAGGTTATCGAAAAAGCCGCGACCTCATGTCTCGCATGTATGGGTTTGTTCCAAATTAACATGTTAGCACCTGCGGCGGGATACCCGGAACCGGTTCCGGGACAGGACCAATTGTCTCAAATATGGTCTAAGACTAGTTTCTTCCGAACTGTTTATCAGGTTTCCTAGAAAGCCGCGAATTGGTGAGTTGCATTCACGGGTTCTGTTCATTTTTTGCATTGGACCAACTCAGGCGGAAAACCTGCAACCGGTTCTGGGACACTACCGGTAGTAATACGATCTGAGGCTATTTTCTTGCAAGCCGTTCATCAGATTATCGAAAAAGCTGCAATTTTATGTGCCGCATGCATGGAGTTGGTTCACATTTACATTTGGCCACTTTCGGCGGAATGCCCAAAACCAGTACCGGAACACTACCTGTAGTCTTAGATGTGGTCTGAGACTTGCCGTTTTTCAGGGTATCGGAAAAGCCGCTATTTGATGAGCCGCATGCATGGGTTTGGTTCTCTTCTACATTTGACCACTTCCGGCGGGACACCCGGAACCGGTTTCAGAACAATACCGTTTCTCCAAAATACGGTCTTGCTAACCGATCATCAGGTCACCTAAAGAGCCGCGATTTGATATGCCGCATGCATGGGTTTGATTCACTTTTATATTTGGCCACTTCCACCGGGACACCCGGAATCGGCTCCGGAACACTACCGGTCGTCCCAAACATGGTCTGAGGCTATTTTCCTGCTTACCGTTCACTAAGTTATTGAAAAAACCGCTATTTGATGTGTCGCATGTATGGGTTCGGTTCACTTTTATATTTGGCCACTTCCAGTGGAACACCCGGAACCGGTTCCGGATCACTTCCGGTTCGGATTTGATTTGAGGCTATTTTCCTACTATTTGTTCATCAGGTTATCGAAAATACCGCTATTTGATGAGTCGCATGCATGGGTTTGATTCACTTTTATGTTTGGCCACTTCCACCGGGACACCCGGAATCGGCTCCGGAACACTACCGGTTGTCCCAAACATGGTCTGAGACTATTTCCCTGCTTATCGTGCATCAGGTTATCGAAAATGCAGCGGTTTCAAACGTCGCATGCATGGGTTTGTAGCAATTTTATATGTGACCCCTTCCTGGGGAACCGATCCGGAACACCTAAATGGCCATAACTCCGGAACGGCTGGACCAATTCGAACCATTTTCAATAGGAAATAATGGGACCAGATTCTGCGTCGAATGAAACGTCGATCATTAAAATCGGTTGAAGTTTACTGCCAAAAAGTGATGTGAGTTATTTTGTACACACACACATACACACACACATACATACAGAAATACTGCATGGTGCTACCGGAGGGGAATTTAAGGTGGAGGTGAACTAGGAGAGTGTTTTTAGTGGGTAGGCGCACATTCGAATCCCACACAGCGTCTTTAGAAGATTTTTGGACTCCTAGAATAAAAAAAAACACACATACATACACACACAGACATCACCTCAGTTCGACGAGCTGAGTTGATTGGTATATGTGACTTGACCCTCCGGCCTTCTATCAAAAAGTCATTTTTGGAGTGAACATATAGCCTTTCCAGTACACTTAGTGTACGAGAAAGGCAAACAGTTATTGAAGTAGGTTTAATTTTCAGTGTATAAACACCGACGAACCGACGTGACAGCTAGAACAAACAAATTCAAATTGGTTGTCCTCGACGCCATGATGAAAAATAGCCGAACACTACCGCCACCTATATAACGGTTCGCGTTGATTTGATAGCTTGACCCCAAACCCCCGTGTGTTCATATAGGAAAAGGTTCGCGTCTGCGCTGATTTGAAAGAAGCGTTCGCTCGCTTCGCTGGTCGACCGTTAAATTCAGGGGGACACGTCGGTGGTATAAATGCCCTTCTGTGATCACAGCTAACGACCTCGACGAATTGTGTTTTTTCTTTATTCATAGTGAAACTGTCAGCAAGAACAGACCTCAACATTTTTTTACTGCTCAAGGTTTGTTTCTGGAAGAATCTTGAAATTTAAAATTTATTACTTCTTTTTCAACAGAAATCCTGCCATGAAGCAACGGAAATCAACGAGCAACTGCTCCGGTTGGACACCCTCAAGCTCATCGATCCCTACGAAGTGGACTCCGAGTGGCAAAACTTCATCTACCACCGGAACCTGACCAAGCACTGCATAGAACTGTTCAAAACGGACATGCCATCGGCTTGCCTTATCTGGTCCCGGCACATTTCGTCCATCATCCTGAACATGGATGCACTGAAAATCACCAGTCTCTTGAAATCCATCCCGGAGGACACTCCCCCGCTGGATCTGATCCAGTGGCTGATGCATTTTGTACCACCGATTCTACAACATCTGCCCCAAATGATGCGCATTCTGGTAACCTTTGTCATTGGCAAAACGAAGGCCCTCCAGTTTGCCCCCTTTTGGCCGAAGGTTGGCCTGACCTTCATCGATGACGTCATCGCCATCTTCAAGGACGTGAAATTCCCCATCATGGACATGCGACTGCAATACGAAACGAACATGGAAGAGATGCAGCAACTCAGTGACGCCCTCAAGGATCTGACTCTTCTGAAGGAGAAATTTAACCTGAGTGCAAATATCGACAATTTTCTTCAGGAAACCAAGGAGCACACCGCCTTCCGGTTGTTACAGACTGTGCAACTCTCGAACCTCAAACGCATCGTGGTTGAGTTCCTCTATCCTATGTTCGTTGCCCAGGAAACGCAGCTTCAGAACTCTATCATTCAGTACATTCAATTCCTGATATCGAACCAAAACATCAGTTACTGGGAAGAAAGGTGCGTTATTTTGGTTGAGGTAATCCACAACGAAGACATCAAACTGAACTGCATCCTGGATGTGCTGAAAGCATCGCCCGTTCCGTGGTCTCCGGTCATAACCCCGCTGGTAAAATACGCCAACTCGGACCATCCGATCGCCGGACGAATTCTCATCGAACAGCGGACGCAAATCGTCAAGATAATCAAGGTGAAATACGACTGGCCAGTGAAAAGTCAGGACTGTCTAAAAATGCTTGCGAAACGGGTGCTGAAAATGCGCGACCCGAACATGTTGGCCGACATCAAGGAACTGACGGATTCGGCACCGGAAATTGCCTATGCCGTCGATATGGATGTTATGCTGCGCTTGGCCGAATACAACGAGTTTGTGCCGGCTGTGCGGTATCTCGATGCGCTTGACGATCGGCGAAGGCAGGAGTGCAGCCAAGGAGTGGTGGATACCGTTATTGTAAGTATACCTCTGTGAATTTTATTTTCATTGATTGATTGATTTGTCTTTAAGAGACTTTCAGCCCTTGGCTGGTTCGCCTCCCGATTTTTTTTATTTCATTTAGTTAAGGCAAAGCGTTGAAAATCAAAAAAACGGACTCATAAACCAATATCAAATCAAGTTGAACGCCGCCCAAATGTTAACGGATTTAGCTGAAAATTTGAACAGAGCTCCGCGTTGTTTCGATTATGGCCGACCGAATCGAGAAAGGGCTGGTGTTGCAAATTTTGCCTCGGAAAGTGCTTGTGAATTGATCTCCGGATAATTCGAGATTGTTAGGAGAGTTTGTCATATTTGTAATATGTAATTTGTAACTTTGTTAATCATCGGGGTGCCGGAATTTGTCTTCATTTAGCGTAATTCGCCCATTGTTTTTTTGTGATATTGCTGCTGGATGTCCGAGACACGCAAATGGAAGTCAACAATTTTGTCTCGAGAGTACTGGAATGCGTATGATTTAGTGAGTCTGCTCCTGTACATCGATGGGGTGCCTAAAAGTCGATCTAACGTATGGGTCTGTTCATAAACCACGTAGACCAAAATTTGGCCATCTCCGAAATTCCTGGAGCAATCACTGGAAGACCTCTTGGATTAATTACTGAGGAAATACCTGGATGAATCCCTGGAGGAATTCTCGGAAAAATACCTGTAGGAATTTCTGAAAGTACATCTGGAAGAATTCCTGGTTGAATTCTGAAAGGAATCCCTAGAGATTTTTTGAAGGAATCTTCTGAGGAATTCTTAGAATAAATTCTAGATAAATTTTAGGATTATTCTGTGGTGGAATTTTTGGAGAAATTCCTGGAGGAATTCTGGGAGAAATCCCTGAAAAAAATCTGAGGAAATCTCTTGAGGAAACCATAGAGAAATTTCTGAAGGAATCATTGGAGGAAATCTTGGAGAAATTCCTGAAGCAATTCCTGGAAAAAATCGTATCCTGGAGAAATGCCTGGCGGAACTTCTGGAGGAATTCCTAGAGGAACTGTGGGATGAGATCCAGAAGGAATTCCTGGAGAAATTCCTGGAGCAGTCTCTGCAAGAATTCCTGGAGAAATTTCTGCAGGAATTCTTGGAGAAATCTCCAGAGGACTTCTTGGAGGAATTGCTGGAGAAATTTCAGAAAAAAATCTCTTGTTTAATTCCAGGAGGATTTCCTGGATGATTCCTTGGAGGATTTCCTGGATGAATCCCTGAAAAAATCCTGAAGAAATTCTTGGAAAGTTTCCTGGAAGAATCTCTGAAGAAATTCCTGGAGGAATTGCCTTGGGAATTGCTGCCATAATTTATGAAGGATGTCCAGAATCAATTCCTCGATCAATTCTCGGAGGAATTGCTGACTAAATTTCTGAGGTAATTCCTGGAAGAGCTCCTTGAAAAACTCCTGGATAAAATGCCTATCCTAAGGGTATTCCTGTGGGAATTGCTGAAGGAGCTCCTGAAGGAATTCCTGGTCGAATATCAAGAGGAATTCTGGGAGATTTCCATTTCTATTATTTTTTTATTGCTGAAAAATCCCTTGAGAAATTCCAGGAGAAATGTCCAGAGAAATTCTGGGAGGAGTTGCTGGAGAAATTTAGGAAAAAAAAATCCCTTGAGATGTTCCAGCAGGATTTCCTGGATAAATCTTTGGAGGAATTTCTGGAGGAGTTCCTGGAGGAATCCCTGGAGGTGGGGCTGGCTCACCGACACTTCCGGTCCGCTTTAGTGCTTTATGCATCATTGTGGCCAGGTGTTGCTCTAGTTTTTCCAACTGTATTGTAAAGCATGAGCGGTGATCCTTGACATTCTAGTGTAAATTGGGATATAGGTACTCGAAATGTTGATCGATCACCGATTATTGCTGGCAGATGCAGTGGAAAGTTTGTCTTAATACGTATCAATCGTCTCTGACAAACGAGAAAAACTGACCTCACTGATTACCTGTCTCTGAGCCAAATTTGGTATAGAGTCTTCAGTTTCCGATTAATCGCTTCATGTTTGATGGAGGTTTTTAATCCAATGGGTTACATAGCCGCTATCCGAATGAAGAGAGTAATGTTCCGCGTAATATATCACAAATCGAAAGAGGTACGGTACATTACGTGGAGCGGATATACTGAATTGGGTACCAGACCAAGTCCCTGCTGGGTGGCGCTAAATAGGTGAGCCATAGACAATAGAATCGTCAATGTCGTAGGGCATAGTATGTGACTATTGTCGAAACAACACTATGTTTGGTCATTGTCCAACCAAAATCATAAGCGGCGTCCACTTACACTAAGCGCATAACTATGTTAGGGCCAAGATTAGGATGAAATCATTGATAAAGTATAATAACACTTTTTAGTTTGTGTAGTTAGTTGAACTAGTGTTAACTTTTTATTGGGACATTTTCTGTAGGTTTATTCTGGATTACAATGCATTAGCTGCCCTTTAACTGAACACTAGTTAGGACTGTCTGTGGGAGATCCGGGTTTCTAATTCTGTGTAGGAATTGTTAAAACGGGATGCCTGATTTGTACTGCGGACAAATGGGCTGGAAGTACTGAGCAATCACAATTACTGTCGTACTAATCATATTAAATGCATGCTTTTCTACTTACATCCCGAACGTCGCCAACCGGCAAAGAGGACATGACGAAAAAAACGCGAGATGGCCCTAACAAAAACTAGAAAGGCGATGAAAATTGTCACCGATGCAACGATATGGAAACAAAATAGATGAGAAATTATCGACCAAATCATAATCTATGAACATATCGCTAATGTTCTTTATCATTCTTTCTTTTTCTCGTTTCAGCAACAAAATTGAAACCTCTCTACTATCTCTTCATTTTCTGCCTCTTCCATCCTATTCCCACATCTTCCTATATCCTCTACCCCATCTATTTAATGTATCTGACACTTGTTGGGACTGGTAACGCCAGCGCCTGCCTGTGGAAGATCCCGGTGTGCTAATTCGGTGTAGGACATGTTAACGGGGGAGGCTTAGTAGGTCCACATCTGCCTACAAGCAGATGGGCTGACAGTTGTCGGCCTGGGTGTGGACTGAGCAATTACAATTACAATACAATTACAGTTCCTGGAGGAATCCCTGGAGAAATTCGTAGAAAACCCCTGGAGGAATCCCTGTAAAATTCCTTAAAGAATTCCTGGAAAGTTTCCTGTAAGCATCTCTGAAGAAATTCCTAGATGGTTTCCTGTAGACATTCCTTGAGGAATTGCTGGCATAATTTATGAATGATGTTCAGGAGCAATTGCTGGATCAATTCCTGAGGTAATTCCTGGACGAGCTGCTTGAGAAATTCCTGGATAAAATTTTGGAGGAATGCCTGAAGGAATTCCTAGGGGTATTCCTGTGGGAATTGCTGGAGGTATTCTTTAAATTGAATTTCTGGAGAAATCTAGAGGAATTCTGGGAGACATCTATATCTAGAATTTTTTTTTTTTTTTTTTTTTTATCTGTATTAACGAGATTTTTAGCCCTAGGCTAGTTCATCTCGGGACCCACGTTTTACTTCCCTTCCGAAGGAAGAACTCACATTTTGCGAGTTTGTCGGGAGTGGGATTCGATCCCAGGTCCTCGGCGTGATAGTCAAGTGTTCTAACCATCACACCAGATCCGCTCCACATATCTATAAAAAAAAAAAAAAAAAAAAAAAAAAAAAAAAAAAAAAAAAAAAAAAAAAAAAAAAAAAAAAAAAAAAAAAAATATCTATAATTTTTATTTCTGAAAAAATCCCTTGAGAATTTCCTGAATAAATTTCCAGAGGTATTTAACACCGCTAGCCATGATGGTCTCCAATAGCGGAAGGTCCGAAAGAGATTGAAACTATTGAGAAATCATCATGTCTACAGGTCGTAAGCCCTGATAAAGTGTGGAACGTTTTGATGGCTGTGATCCCTGACCATCATGTCAAAACCCAGGGATACCCAAGTGACCATACTGTTAGGGTGTAGGGGTTGCATGTGTGAGGCGCATATATTAACAGGCATTGCTATGGACCGTTAGGGCTGAGTAGGGTCGAGGAATGGATCTACGATTGCTGAATTATACTAAAAAATTCGTGATTCAGCAGTGGTGGAACCGCTTTCCGCTTTTGTTCGGCCTTGGTGGTTTGTGTGGGGTAGTGCGTGTCGGTGTGTGTGTGCTTTGTGCGTGCGGTGCTTACGGCTTCAGCAGGGTGATTACTTGGGTAGTGTGGGATAATTGGGTTTGGGACTGAGGGGGTCGTCGTTGATAAGGCCGACATCATTGAGTGCTCAGTGTTGGCGGTTGTATTGGTGACGATTTCTTCAGCCTTAAGATCTCATTTATACCACGCACAGATTTTTGGGAAGAGGGAGTACTTTGTAATGCAAGAGAGGGATTTAAACTCTGCGTTACGGGTTGGGCGAGGTCATGCAGATAGACTCAACCCAGGTGACCGTGCGGCTCGGACAGTGATGCATGAATAAGTGCGGTGTGGGTGAGGTGCGCTGCCCTGTGGGTGCAGTTGAGTCCGGGTTGGAGTGGAAAGAGACCCTTCTCTACTCTAGGTCGGTTTCGGTTGTACGGGCGTGGTAGTGTTTGTCTTATTTGTGCCGTGTTGTGCGTGATTTGCGGCTCGAGCTGCGTGGTTACTTGGGAAGTATTGTACTCTGTAATCTAGATTTTGGTTTTAAGATGAAGCTAAGGCTGGGCTGTGCCTCGGATTTGTTGGGCGCAGGTCGGGAGAGCTGGTGGCAGTTTGTGCTGGGGGGTTTACTCGATTGGTTATTCACTGATGGTGGCCAGTCGATCGACTTATCGGCGCTGCCTGTCATTTGGTTCTTGGGGTTTGTGCTCTCGAGGTTCGGGGCGTTGCTTCGTTGTATCTTTGCTTTAATACTAACACGTTGTTTGATTTAACTGACTGTTTTTTACAGGCGTTTAACTCATTCTATTTCATAGATTGCCAAATTTAAGGGTAATGGTTCAATAGGGTGTTAGCTATCAGAGTGGATTAGAACGAGTTGGCGCCTACAATACACCAACACTGACACACACACTCCAATACTTACACGCACACATGCACCTACAACTAGCTGTAAAAGACCAGTGGGCGGGACAATGGTGCCTACCCAACAGTTGTAGGTGGGGTGTTTGGCTTAGCTACATGACTTGGTCCGGCAAGCCCATAAACATCAATTGGTAGACGTATTGCCTAGTGAAAAGACAACGCAGATGGGCGAAAGCCAGGGGATGCGTTGATAATAGCAGAATAGCAGAATAGCAGAAATTTCCAGAGGTATTTCTGGAGGAATTCCTGAAAAATTCCTGAAGGTATTTCAGGAGAATTTCCTGGAAGAACTTTTGAAGAAATCCCTAGAGGATTTCTTGGAAGAATCTTTGGAGAAGTTTCTGGAGGATTTCCTGAAGGAATCTCTGAAAAAATCCTGAAGGAATTGTGGAAGAATCCCTGGGGGAATCCTTGAAGAAATTCGTGGAGAAATCCCGGGAAAATCCTTGAAGATGTCCCTAGAGGATATTTTAGCGGAATTCCTGGTGAAATTCCTGCAAAAATTCCAGAAGCTATTCCTAGGGGGCTGTTCATAAACCACGTAGACTTAAATTTGGCAATCGCAGACACTCCCCCCCCCCCTTCCCCCTTGTAGACTTTTTTGTCCATACAAAAATTTAGAAATTTGTATGGAGCGTAGACTTTGGCCAGACCCCCCTCCCCCCCCCTCCGTCCAAAAAGTCTACGTGGTTTATGAACAGCCCATAGCGTAGGTTCATTCTAAACATTTGTTTACTTTACACAAATATCACCAAAGGTGTACTCATCAACGTAGCGTAAAATATTCACCAGGACACAGTCTGTTTTTATATCTATGGGCCCACGCAACTAATTTCCGCGCAGTAGTCTAAACAGGTGGATTCTCCGCAATACACAAACAAGGCTTCAGAAAGGTTAATTTACGGTTGTCCGTTGCCTTTCATTGAAAGTTTAGAAACCGTTGCCAACGAGCTATGTGTTGCCGGAAGAATCCCTGGAGGAATTTCTGAAAGTACATCTGTGAAAAAATATATCTTTAGGGTTTTCTTCGGATAAAAGGGGTTCACCTAAAACACTTGTTCACTCCTTGACGACCTGAACTAAAAGAGGTCGATTTCTACTTTATTGCCCATCATTACACTTCTGCTATAAATTGTTTATTCAGATTACGCACTACTACACAGAACGTTAACATCGAATTATGGCTACGAAAACGGGTTCCTCTCTTTAGCTATACACATCAATCTGGAGGAATACCTAGTTGAATTCTGGAAGGAATCCCTAGAGATTTTTTTTTATTTATTGGAACACGAGCGGCTACTGGTACACTGAGGGTATTCTTAAAATTGAATTTCTGGAAATTAATTTCTGGAGGAGTCTCTAGAGGAATTCTGGGAAATATCTGTTTCTATTATTTTTTTTTTATTTCTAAAAAAATCTCTTGAGTAATTCCTGAAAAATTTTTCAGAGGTAGTTCTGGAGGAAATCCTGAAAAACTCCTGGAGATATTTCTGGAGAATTTTCTGAATGAACTTTTGAAGAAATCCCTTGAGGATTTCCTGGAATAATCTGTGGAGAAATCTCTGGAGGATTTCCTGGAGGAATCTTTGAAGGATTACCTGAAAGAATCTCTGAAAAAAAAATCCTGAAGGAATTGAGGAATTGAAATCCTGGGAAAATTCCTAAAGATGTTTCTAGAGGAAATTTTTGTGGAATTCCTGGTTAAATTCCTGCAAAAATTGCAGAAGGTATTCGTAGAGAAAATCCTGGAAGAATTTCTGAAGGAATTCCTGAAGGACTTTCAGGATAAATTTCTGCATGTTGCTGACAGAATTTATGAATTTATGAGTTGCTGACAGAATTTATAAATTCGATCAATTCCTGATGAAATTCCTGGAGGAATCCCTGAACAAATTCCTGGGGTGATTTTTGTAGGAATTCCACGAGGAGACCCTGGAGGAATTCCTGGATGAAATCCTGGAGGAATGCCTGCATGAATTCCTGGACGAATCCCAGGAGAAACTCCTGGGGAATTCCTGGAGACATTCCTGGAGTAGTCCCTAAGACAATTCCTGGAGGAATTCTTGGAGAAATCTATAAGAATTCAAGGAGGAAAGCCTATATAAATTCCTGTAATAATGCCTGAGAGAATTCCTGGTAGAATTCTTGGAGAAACCCCTGAAGTAATTCCTGGAGAATTCTTTGGAGGAACTCCTGGAGGAGTCTCTCGAAAAATGCTTGCAGAAATCCCGTGGAGAATTTCTGGATTAATACCTGTAAGAATTCCTAGGGGAATTCCTGAAGCAATTCCTTTAGGAATCTCTGGAGGAATGCCTGGAAGAATTTCTGAAGGAATTGTCGGAATTAGACGACAAACTATTAGTCTTAGTAAGCCATGGAATATGTATGTATAGAAATAGAAAATAAAATATTCATTCTTGTTCCAACTGCCAACTGAAGTAGTTTGGTCTCTGGCTCTCACCACATCCTACCAAAAGGTTTTGGGCCCAGAGAGTTCGGATAGTGAGGAACATATTTTTTCAAGACTCAAGAAAAAGTTCTAACTTCAAGAATCACAAGAAAAAGTCTCTTCAAGTTTACTTCAAGATGGTCAACCCGACGGAGAATTCCCAGCAAGGCGGAGGTGGAGACGCTACCCGGAATCGGATCCACGCAATCCACGGTACGACAAGCCTACCGGCAATTGAACTTCTGCTTGGCCGTGAGAACTGGTCAACGTGGAAATTTGCGGTACAAACGTTCCTGGAACTGGAAGATTTATGGGAAGTCGTGAAGCCAACGCCGAATGCCGATGGAACCGATCCGGTGGTGGACGCTGTGAAGGACCGAAGAGCGCGAGCGAAAATTATCCTTTTGCTCGATCCGGTGAACTACGTGCATGTGAGGGAAGCGAAGTCCGCACGGGAGGCGTGGTCGAAGTTGGAAGCAGCATTCGAGGACTCTGGATTGACCCGGAAAGTTGGACTATTGAGACAACTCATAACAACCTCCTTAACAACCAGTAACTCCAAGGAGACGTTTGTTAACGACGTCATAGCAACCGCACACCAACTACGTGGGATTGGCTTCGAGATCACCGACGAATGGATTGGGACACTTTTGCTGGCCGGTCTACCCGAGGAATATCGGCCGATGATTATGGCTCTTGAAAATTCTGGAGCGGCGATTACCGGTGACGTCATCAAGACTAAACTGCTGCAGGAAATCAGAGTACCATCGTCGGGCGGCGCGTTTGCCAGCAACAAGCATGGGCGGAAACCAGCCAAGCAGAGTGAGAAGCCAAATCCATCTTCAAGCAAGGGTCCGAAGTGCAGGCGGTGTCACAAATTTGGTCACATTGCCAGGGATTGCTCGTCAAGAGAGCCGAAGAAAAGCGACGGAAATGCCTGGTGTACGGTTATGTCTGCGATTGAAGAGGACGACGACGATTGGTACTTCGACTCGGGGGCATCCAATCACTTTGCGAAGACGGCTCAAGCTCTTGAGGAATCTACCAAGTGCGGTGGTACCGTCGTAGCCGCAAACCGCGGAGCGATGAAGATAGTCGCAAAAGGAAGCATGAAGTTGAAGCCCGCCTGCTGCCCGGACGAACCAGCAATCACGGTGAATGAAGTGCAGGTAATTCCGGATTTGTCCACGAATTTACTCTCCGTGAACCAAATAGTGGAACGGGGACACACGGTGACGTTTACCAAGGACGGCGTGAGCGTCGTCAACCCGAACGGTGACGTTATTGCGACTGGTAGTAGGAAGCGTGGCCTGTTCAAGCCGGACCTGGTGCAGTCATCGCGAGCACTGGCATGTGCGTCAAATGGATCTGCAGCTCTGTGGCACAAACGGCTTGGCCACATCAACTACGACAGTCTACAAAGGATGAAGCGTGGATTGGTTTCCGGCATCGAATACGCAGAGCCGCCCCGGTGCAACGACAAGTGCAAGGTATGTGCTATGGGTAAGCAGACACGTTTGCCGTTTAGCAAATCCGGTTCACGAGCGTCGGATCTCCTCGAGGTGGTCCATTCGGATATCTGTGGTCCGATGGAAGCCAAATCGCTGGGTGGCAGCCGCTACTACTTGACCTTCACGGATGACAAGTCTCGTCGAATCTTCGTATATTTCCTGGAAGAAAAATCAGCACAGAGTGTATATGAAGCATTTGAAGATTTTCGTTGCATGGCTGAGCGACACACAGGGAAGAAGCTGAAGACGATACGAACCGACAATGGCAAGAAATTCACGAACCGGAAGCTGGAGGACCATTTGAAGCATCTGGGAATCCGTCACCAAACCACGGCGGACTACACACCTGAACAAAATGGTCTGGCGGAGCGAGTCAACAGGACCATCGTCGAACGAGCGCGGTGTATGCTTTTCGAAGCGGGGCTGCCGAAAACGTTTTGGGCTGAAGCAACAGCAACGGCCGTATACCTCATAAATCGGTCGCCAACCAAGGGGCATTCAGCGACACCAGAGGAAGTTTGGAGCGACAAGAAGCCAAACCTGGCACACGTACGAGTTTTTGGTTCGAAGGTAATGGCGCACGTACCGAAGCCGAAGCGCAAAAAGTGGGATGCCAAAGCATTCGAGTGCATACTCACCGGATTCGACGAGGATACAAAAGCATATCGTTTGTGGGACCCGAAATCGAAGAAGATCATCAAGAGTCGAGATGTTACCTTCATTAGCGAAGCAGGAGAAAAACCGTCATCTTCTAACAGCATGCAGCTTGCAGAACCGGAACGAAAAGTCGTTAGACTGGATCTGGGGGATCCATTTCCGGTACCAGAGGTGTCCGAACCGGAAGCAACCGAAGCAAGACACGTCGAAGATGACCAGGTGCCTGCGGAAGAACATCAGTCAAGCTCTGAAGATGAGGATTTCCTTGACCCAATCAGTGACGTGACAAACGGGAGCGCTACCTACCAGGCAAGTTAAAAGATTTTTTCTTTCCGAGTAGAGGACTTCCTTCCGATCAGTTTTCAGACCATCAACCCGAGTCTGATGGAAACGAGGATATTATCGACCTGCCTGGGCCGGCAGCTCGGCCTACAGCTAGTGTCCCGCAACAGGGACTAGCAGCGAGACGTCAACCGCCAACCGGTGGTGATCCACGTACCCCGTCCGAAGCATTGAAGGGACCTAAAGCGAAACTGTGGAAACAAGCGATGGACGACGAGTACCAGGCACAGATCGAGAACGACACTTGGGAGCTGGTAGAACTACCGGCGGGCCGAAAAGCCATCGGCAGCAAGTGGATCTTCAAATCGAAGGAGGACGAAAAAGGGAACATTGTGCGACACAAGGCAAGACTGGTTGCTCAAGGTTTCAACCAGAAGTTCGGCGTGGATTTCGACGAAGTCTTTGCTCCCGTTGCCAAGCAGGTGACCCTCAGGACGTTACTCACGGTGGCCAGCCGTCGCGGAATGCTTGTGAAGCACATGGACGTGAAAACCGCATACCTGCATGGGAAGTTGGATGAAACCATCTACATGCGGCAACCGGAGGGATACGCCATGGGAGGACCAAACACGGTGTGCATGCTCAAAAGGAGCATATACGGGCTCAAGCAATCCGCACGAGTGTGGAACCAAAGCATCGATGCAGTCCTACGAAAAATGAGGTTCGTTCCATCAGCAGCAGACTCATGTCTGTACGTGCGAAAGAAGGGCAACACGTTCACCTACATACTACTCTATGTGGACGACATGTTAGTAGTTTGCAGGACAGAGGAGGAGTTCAAGGCTATACACCGGGCACTGCAACAGCACTTCAACGTGACGGCATTAGGAGATGTGAAGCACTTCCTAGGAATCGAGATCGAGAGGGATGGTAACGGATTCCTGCTGAATCAAGAACAGTACATCCTGAAGCTCGCGGAACGATTTGGTCTGGAAAACGCTAAGCCATCGAAAATACCGCTGGATCCTGGCTACCTTCAGCAGAAGGAGGAGGAGAAGGAACTACGTTTGCCGAACAACACCCAATACCTGAGTCTCATCGGCGGTCTGCTGTATGTAGCGGTTCACAGTCGGCCGGACATAGCAGTAAGCGTCTCCATCCTGGCTCAGAAATCAAGCTGCCCTACACAACTGGACTGGCACGAGGCCAAGAGGGTACTGAGGTACTTGAAGTCGACCAGTAGCCACAAATTGACACTTGGATCCACAGCTGACGGGCTCGAGATGTATGCGGATGCCGATTGGGCCGGCAACCATCGGGACAGAAAGTCCAATTCCGGTTTCCTGATACGGCTTGGAGGTGGCATTATTAGCTGGGCATCACGCAAGCAAACCTGTGTGGCGCTGTCGTCGACGGAAGCGGAGCTCGTGGCCTTAACTGAAGCATGCCAAGAATTGAGTTGGTTGAAGAAGCTGATGATCGATCTAGGCGAAGACGTGTCGTTGCCAATACCCACATTTGAAGACAACCAGAGCTGTATTCGACTGGTGGAAAACGGAAAGATTGAGAAGCGGTCGAAGCACATCGCCACTAAATATTTCTTCGTTCGTGATCTTCAAGAGCAGCAGCAAATCGTCCTGAAGTATTGTCCCACCGAGTTCATGCTGGCTGACATACTGACGAAACCGCTGCAGCACCTACGATTGAAGTTGCTAAGAGAGAAGTTAGGGTTACTAAACTATATTGTCGAGGAGGAGTGTCGGAATTAGACGACAAACTATTAGTCTTAGTAAGCCATGGAATATGTATGTATAGAAATAGAAAATAAAATATTCATTCTTGTTCCAACTGCCAACTGAAGTAGTTTGGTCTCTGGCTCTCACCACATCGTACCAAAAGGAATTCCTAGGAATTCCTGAAGGAATCTGGAGAGAAACTCCTGGAGAAATCTTTAGATCTTTATCATTAACCGGTTCCGGCATATCTGGAAAATTTGACATCTTGTTTTTGTATTCCATGAACAAACATTACAAAATTTAGACATTCAACCAAGCTTTTTATTTCTTAAAATTCTGTAATATGATTGCAGTAGGTAGTTCTCTTGGAGTAATACTTGCCGAAATGTTCCAGTAAAAACGGTTGATAATTATGGGTAAAAACCTTAATAATTAGTATAGTTTATTTCTTGAGATATTTTTATTTGGAACTCTGAATTATTAATAATCTTTAAATTATTAAAATTAAAAAAAAATCTGATGGCCAGGGGGGGGGGTGCTTCATAAGGATTTTTTTTCCTATCCAAGGCCTAGTTTAGAGGTTTCAGCGCTATTCAGCGACCGGCTAGGTAGTAACCTTTCAAAAAGAAAAAAAAAAGAAAACTGAGTGGTTACGGTTTGGGCGTTTTTCGGGGGAAAGCGCTTCCTCCTCACACCATCGCTATTCGCTCACACCATCGGTGGCGCCAACCTAATGCGATCCCCCAAAAAAAACGTCAAAATTTCAACCGTTTCTTCGTCTGATTTTATTACTTTCATTGGAAATTCTGCGGTAGAAACGAAACGAATCGAAAATCCATAAAGAAACACCGAGACGAGCCTCGTTAGATAATTGTACAACTCGTGCTGAAAAAAATCCTTATTTTGCAACTAAATAACTACATATAACATGACAACTTGCAGTATGCAATCTACAAATTACTCTGTTACCACACAACGCAATTTTGCGATTCTAAGCAGAACATAATGCGATCTTAATGGTGTTTTTCTCACTACCCATGCACCTAATTCATGTTTTTTTTTCATCCACAGCGAATTCTCGACAATGGCACTACCGCGGACCCGTGTACAGATAATTACGTTGAGTTGTTACAATTGCTTAAATCTCGATGCCCGTCAGTTAGACAATTCGAAGCCCATGAGATGCTGCACATCATGACTCTTCGCCGGGAATTCCGTTTGGAAGTGTGCCGAGAGCAGCTCAACAACGATGCCGACCGTCAGAAACTGCTTCTGGTGGGTATTAACAACCTTCTTCTTAAAATAAAGGACGATCGCGACAGGTTCGTCCCGGCCTTGCTCGGTGGCATCAAGCGACTGACACAAGCTCTGATGTTCGATCTTTTGGAAGGTCTCTACGAGGTCTTGAAATTGATTGGAAACGTACATGTCACTTGCGCTGTGTTGGCAAAGGTCACGGAAATAATTGATCCTGGATGCGAGACGCACGACGACCTGCATCGGTTGGTAGTTCTGCTGTTGGTACAGCAAATGCGCTACTTTGAAGAGTCCAGCTCAAACTGGGAAATGGATCCGTTGGCATATCCACTGGCGGATAAACTGCTAAGGAGTTGCTACGACGAATCAACATTTAGCGGAATAGTTAAGCTGGAACTGTTGCGGTGGGTTCAACTGGGAAGCCACCATTATGATGTCGACGTGCTGAAAGAATGTGGCAAACGAACAACTTTGCCGGAGAAGGTGTTCAAGAAAATTTTCGAGGCTTCCGATGGAAAACAAGCACCGGCTAGAAGAAGCCACAAACGGGACTCCCTGTCGACTTTCGATATGATACACACCAAAGATGATGCGACGGAAGTGACCAAACATTTAGATGACCAAGAGACGATCATCAAGGCGATCGGCCAGGCGTTGGTTGTCATAGTGGGAAGCTTGAAAACGGATTGCATGGAACCACCACACCGATACTTCCACGAACTGCTGGCTCCGATCGACGTGCAGGACGTTGCAGCCAATTTCCAAACCACATTGGAATCCTTGATCAAGCACAAGAAGTATCCGGCTGCCATGAAGCTCGTCGAATTGATCTTGTCTTACCAAGATGATACAGGTGTTGTGATTCCGGCTGATTTCGCTGAAAATTTGCGACGCAAATCGCTTAAATTTTTCCTATCCCAGAAGGAACCGGATTATAGCAGTAAGTATAATGTGGCGTGCTCGATTTTTTTAGATTGCAACATTTGAGGGATTACAATCAGGGTACCAGATTCCGCTCATCTAAGGCCAGTTTCGCAGAAAAACATCATCTGTTGAATGACTGTTAAGCCAATTTGTAATGTTTTTCCATTTTCTGTTAGTTCAATTTAAGTGCAATCAGATATAAATCAAGACTTATGTAAAACTTTTCATAAAAGTATGATTTTATTACATTTGGTGTGAGACCAAAGTGGTCCTAATTCCGCTCACGAACAAATTTATGCCGCAATAGACTTTTGCGGAAAATTATTGCATTATTTTTGCAATTCTGTGTTTTTACAATTATTTTTTCCTGTTCCGTAGGAGTGTAGGGATTAAACACACTGTGTACTAAAATCGGTGCGTGAGCGGTTATTGGAACACATGAAATTAGCTACAGGTTTTTTGGGCCCAATAGCCGCTCAAAAAAATTCATTGTTTTGTTTTTAAAATTCATGTTATCCGGTAAATATTGCATAAAATGGCTTTGCTCTTGTCTAATTTATATTGTCCAAGAATATCAGCACCGAAAAGAGTTTATTTATGCGTGTAAACTTGATTTTTGCAACAGTGAGCGGCTATTGGGTCATGAGCGGCTACTGGTACACTGACGGTATATGACAATTGCAACACGGTGCAAAATAGATGCCCTCTTGCTTTGATAGTTTATACACAGACAAACAGACGTAACACTCTGATAATTCTCATCGTACACCGATTTAACGGTCTTTTCAAAATTTGATAGTTGGCCAACTGCCCAACCGTGGCGCTCGCATAGTTTTTTGTTCGAGTTTGACGTTTACTCACTACCGCCACCTAGTTGGTGGTCGGTCCTTTTAGCATTGGGCGAATATGTTTCCGTGACTATATGATTTGAATCGAAAAATGTTCGAAGGGTTACGTCTGTTTGTCTGTGGTTTATAATTATTTGCATTCGCAAATGTAATTGCTTTCCCTCAATACACCTCATAGTTTCCATCTCTGCATGGTGTTATTATTTTCACATAGCCATCTGAATAACATGCTACTCTGTATTACTAAAAAAATGTTTAAAATGGTTAACATGATTCATTTGCAGTGGCTGTTTCCATCCTGTTTCAATGCACATCACGCGATAAATGTCTGGAATATTTGCGAACTAACATGGTGAATGAGTCTCAAAGGGCTGCATTCCACACGTTGCTTGAGTTCTACTATATCAACATCGGCGATATGGAGCGAGCAGTTGAAGAACGAGGTCATCGCATGCGTTTCAACTTCTTCTATGAACTGTGCAAACTTGACCCTACCTTGAAGGCTAAAAAAGCACTTCCATTCCACAGTATATCGGATCTTACGAAGGAAATGAAGAGCAAAGTGCTGAGCGTAGAACTGCTGCGTAAAATGAGCGAGAACTTCTCGTGGGACTATCAACAGGTACTGGTGTCCCAGGTCATTACCGTGCTGAGCATGCAAGAGCTCGAGTTCGAAGTACAGCAAGATCCATTTGGCAAGGAGGTGGTGGCCATCAAAACGACTGTCGATGAAATCTTAAAACAATGCCAACCGTACATCAACGAAATAACAAATCACGTCTTGTTAAGTACAAAGCTTACCAACTATTTGGAGCAGATAAATTTCTACTTCTACGAGATGTACCTCAGCGTGCTGGAAATTTTCTCCCAGATCAACATGATGCAGGAAGAGCTGATTGTTTGGGAAAGAACGTTGGTTTATCTTAGGGACGGATTGACAATGAAGCGGAATCATCGTGCCGGACAAATCGAGCTGGACGCTTGGCTGAAACTCCAACCAGATGGCGGTATGCTTCCCAAGATTGCCAAGTACCGTCTTCCGTTCCTGTTGCTGGTGCGCCATCCACTGAAAAGTCTCCTGAAAGAGGAAATCAGCATTGAAAATTATAAAAAGATTTTGCTGCTGGTGCAAATGAAAGCCCCACTGGAAAACATGGACCCGGTAGAGCTGCAGGACTATTTCTGTAAATCGGCGGTTATCAATTCCATTTCTGAGTACAAAATACAGGCCGACGAGTTGGCCCCGACTGCCGGATGGCATCTGCAGCCGGTGAACAACGCCTTCCTTCAATCGGTAAGTTTTCGACCTCACATTGTCTTGCTTAGACCTCAATTTTACTCTATTCTACTTCCAGATCCTTCGTGTGGTGGATTGCGTTTCAGATCTATCGTCGAAGCTGTTCATTTTGTACTACGTTACGAACAATGCACCGGAAGGGGCCGATCAGGTGGAAGCAGCTTACGAGTGTTACAAATTTGCCTGCCAGAATGAGGATGCTTTGGCCAACAATGCAGATGCGAAGGACAAAATGGAGAAAATCATTCGTAAATATCCAATTTTCAAAACGCAGCATCTATTGTTGCAGTACGGCATAAACGACGATAAGTTGTTTGCGTTGATAAAGAACCCTCGGGAATTGATTAATGCTTTGTACAGCGAAACTCTGCAACGCAAGGTAGACATTAATAGTTTGGTATGCGAGATTGCTAAACTTCATCAGCTGGATATTGATGCGATCCAGGTTAGCTTGATTCAGAAGTGGCTTTCCATCTTTGGATCCAGCAACGACTCGGACGGTAATATGGAAGAGACTCTGTACGAAGATCACAACATGTCGATCGATGCCTCCGATGTTGACGTATCTGCCGATGAATACGTTGCCCGAGCGCATTACATTCTGAAAAGTTGGGACAAAGAGAAGAGCGTCTCGTTCCTGATAACTCAGCTTTGCACAGGTGATTCCGGAGTGGATGCCAAAAAGCAGCTCCAGATCTATGACTGCTTCAGCAAATTGATCGACGATCGATGCAGCGCGTACGTTGATGCGTTCAATCCGAACCAGTACATCGTGTTGAAGTGTATTTATTTTCTGAAATCGCTTGGATTCACCAATCTGACCGTGAGCAAGTTCGAAGAAACAGAGAAAATGACTCTTCTCAAGCGGCTCTGGCAATCGCATGCCACTTCCTCCAAGGGCTTAGAGGTAATCGCCTACATCTGCCTCGGTTATGAGCTCTTTGTACCGCAGATTTGGAACGGTGTGCTGAAGCAAATGGCTCGGACCAACATGATAAGTCATCTTACCATGTTGTTGGATATCATATCGGCCCGTGAGCAGCTCACCAACTTGGAAGGATTTCGAATGGCTTGGGAGGCGATAATCAAAGCCCCATTCCGAAACGCTAGTCGCGTTAGATCGTTCGACGAAGATGCAACTTTGGCAAAATCTTTGATTTTACTTCAGAAATGTCCCATTTCTTCGTCCTTGAATCTGCTGGACATTGCCGAGGTTTGCATCAATGCCAACCGACTTAACATGGCGGCAGTTTTGATTCCCTACGCCAATGACGACCAAAAGGAATCGCTGAAAAAGGTAATTTTATACTGTTACTAATACCATACTAGCCCATATAGCCGAGGCGGTAAACGCACGGGTATTCAGCATGACCATGCTGAGGGTGACGGGTTCGATTCCCGGTCGGTCCAGGATCTTTTCGTAAAGGAAATTTCCTTGACTTCCTTGGGCATAGAGTATCTTCGTGCCTGCCACACGATATACACATGCAAAATGGTCATTGGCAGAGGAAGCTCTCAGTTAATAACTGTGGAAGTGCTCATAGAACACTAAGCTGAGAAGCATGCTTTGTCCCAATGAGGACGTTACGCCAAGAAGAGAGAGAGACCATACTAGCCTGACATTATTCCTTTTAACCTGTACTTTCAGCTTGTTTCGAACAACATGGAACCCACGTTACGGCAGCAAATTTTGGAACTGGAAGAATACGGCGTGGCCTCTGTTATAACCAAAGCCGTGTGTAGTGAACTTAATCTGAACAAGTAATCGTTTCTCTCTCGTTCTCTCTTAATGCTAACATCAGTTATTCGTAAGACCGGTGCTCTAGAGCCAATATGAAGATATTTTTGAACCTAGGTTAAGTTTTAACTAACACAAGATAAACTACTGAGTGAAACATTTCAAACTGATCCATGCATGAGGAAAGAAAGCCTTGAAGCAGCTTCATCTCAGCTAAAAATAACGTCACGTGTTGATAGGTAATGAGTTGAGTGATTTTTTAATGGTCTTAGCAATTGATAACATAGTTTATGCTTTGATTTCAGATTGATTTTTTTCGATTTCAACACGACAAGGTAAGTGTCCACAAATACACTGCAAATCAAAAAAAAGTCGATTCTCCACATCTCAGTGTTCTACATCTTGATGTCTCTCGCTCTCCTCGCCATTCCCTTCAACTGCCATACACTTTACCTGTACACGTCTCCATATATCCTTCTCTCTATCCGATGTATTTTTTATTTTTGTTTAAAATTTTCTCTTCGTGATTTTTGCATCAGTACGCGGCTACTGGTACACTGACGGTAGAATGAAATGAATGGGCTCTTTTACATGCGTTTTTATCTGTTTTTATACAACCTGTAGCCACGCTAATGCTCAATTTCATGTTCCGAATCAGCATATAGGTGCGAAACGATAGATCAGATCAATATCCCTGGGCTTGGATTATATCTTCCAGGAAGCTTTGATTTCAGGCATGTGGTCGATGGCCTTTGCAGTAATGATTGGAATAGCTGAATGTATAATCAATGGCAAACAATTCTGTAAGAATCAGATCTTCAAGTTATCTGATATAGTTATACTGATCATGACGCTGCATAGTACCGTGCGGTACCCATATTCTGAACGGTCAAGGGAGTCTCACAACAAACACTAACATAAATGGAAGTTCTTGTTGCTAGAGATAATGCTTCACATTACCATCAAGTGTGTTTGTTGTCTAGCTAAATGTATAAAATAAATTAAATCTCATAATAACTTCCAGTCTCTGATCTAGACATATTTTTGTTTGTGGACGACGTGTTCCTAATTATGGACATCATAAGAAGCCATGGTCCTAATTCTGAACACATAGTGTTACTTACTCTGTACAAACACATTCTCTACGTTCGCAGTTCATTCAAAAACAATATGTTTTGTAACGATTGGATAATAGAGGGGCTTAATAAAATGAACACCTCAACTCTTGATTCAATGTATGATTCATAAAAGGAAAATCTATTTTGTGTTAGCCGACTGTTCAGAATATGGAGCTGTCTATAATATGGTGCTCGCACGGTATATCGAACATTTGTCGAAGTCATTTATGTGCCGGGAAAATATAATTCCAAGTTGGAGAGAATATTACAAACTGAGGGAGGGTAATAGGCCCAGTCAGACCCCTGAATGGGCAATGTGGGTTAGTTTATGGGAATGCCATTGAAAGTTTGTAATATTCTCCGAGGCTTTCGAAATCCAACAGGGCGCGTCCCCGGGTTGCGGATAGGGGGAAAAGGGAGATTTTTCACATTTGTACTGTAATGAGCCAATGTGGTATTATCTCCTATGGTGTTGTAGTGCGAATGAATGATTTCATTCTATGGGAATTCGAACCTTGTAATGTATTGTTTATCAACTTCATTTTTCTAAGCTTGATAAGGTTTTGAAGACAAACATGAGATGAGAGAATTGCCTAATAGGAAAGTCACATCCGCAAAGCTTTTACATATGCAAATGCTATCCATGGGGGTGCATGGGGTCATGTCTAGCATTTAATATGTATGGCAATGACTGATTCTTACCTAGCAGGGGTACTACAAGACCACGCGGACAATTCGATTAAAGGCTTAATTGGGGATAATATATTTTCCAGAACTGAAGGGACATTTTTTCCGGGGTGACTGGCGAGTCGGAGAGGGTAGAAGTTTCCGTTTGTTATAATTGGCAAAATAAACAATCGGGCACTTTTTCTTTCTATGACTTGCTTGGTATTTTGTGAATTATTGTTTTTTGGTTTTGGAAGGTATGCGATTCACTATTGAGCCTTAAAAATATTTTGCATCTGAATAGCATTGATATCGTCAAGTCTACACCAACACCCTAATCCCACACCAAAATACCCTTTTCCTATCCCATGGCGTTTATGTGGTCAGCAAAGACTATTCAGCCATTACCCCTCCTTATTATCGGCTTTGGACTGACTTGCGCTCTCATTGCCCCACCAAATGCTGCAAAATGAAAATGAAAATGAAATGAAACGATAGATCAGATCAATATTTTTCGAGTATAGGGCACTGCAAGAAATTCTGTCCTTCTTTTTCCCTTTTACAGAAATTTTGTAAACAGCAAGGCAAAGAAACGTCAAAATCTCATATAAAATCAAAACAATGCAGTGCCCTATGGCACTACTTAAGTAGTAGGGGATTTTTTTTTATTACCGTACGGGTTTGAGCCGAAGGGTCTCAGCTTTTCATTAAACTTTTTCCACAGGCAGGGCTCAAGGATAAATGAATAAAAAAAAATTGAGAAAAATTCAGGGTCACCTATTTTCCCGGAAAACTCAGGTGGAAATTTCTTGTTTTTCCCTGACACTACTTACTTTGAAAAATCATAACTCAAGAACGAAGCATCGTAGGAACAAAGTTTTTTTTTTAGAAAATGAATGCAAATTTTCTCAAAAATCAAAAAAAATGAACTGGACATAGTTTTCCACAAAATTTTCCACAGTTGAGAAAGTTCGTAAAGAAAAGCCGGAAAAAACTATGCCCGAATTCGTGAAAAAAATTCAAAAAAAAATATTTTTGAGAAGGTTATTTTATAAGCTTTAATTGTTGAAATTTTTGGATGCACTTTTTTTTCGTTTGTGGGTTATGGCCAATTTTATTTAAAAATGTCCAAATGTATAATATACACTGAAAAAATAAATCACATATCCAATGGAAAATTTCCATTAGTTTGGCTATATAACTGTTATTGGATTTTCCGATGAAAATTTCTTCGGAAATATCACATGAAATCAAGAAGGTCTATGGAAAACATTAGAAATCACATAGTTTCTATTGGAAAATCACATAACTTCGCAAAATCTATTTGAAATTCCTATAAAATTCAATGGACACGCGTATGAAAACAGTCCATGTGAAAATCAGATGAAAACAATGTGAAAACTTTTTTTCAGTGTAGGCTTAGAGTGGAGCGGGGTAAGATGGGTCACCTAAGGACGGATCATCATAACTTTGTAAATACAAATCGTATTGGTTTGTATTCGTCCTCTACTCCGCAATGCACTAGTTAGCTTTGCTAAAAGTCGATTAAAAGTTTATTAAATACAAAATATGTTGTTAAACAAGCAGTTTTAAAAAGTGACCGATTTTGCGCCGTGAAAAAAGTGCGGGGCAACATGGGTCACCTTTAAAGTAATTTACATTTTCTCAACGAAAAACGGCAATATATAAGATTTGTTCCGAATCCATATTGTGTAAACAAGAGCTACTAGTAAACATTTTATAAATTTATTTAGAAAATAAAAAACTTTGCGTTTTGAGTGGTCCAAAGACAACTTGAAAATCGATGTTTTCACTAAAAAATTACCATAATTTTATGTTACAATTTTAGGCTTCATTCCGCCTGATTAAAGTGAGTTATGAGATAGTCTTGTAATAAAAAATAAATAAGTTTTAAATAATCCAAGAATACGCTCAAAATTGAAGGTGACCCATCTTGCCCCGCGGTGGTTTATATGGAGAACTAGCTGTCCCGGCAAACTTTGTCTTGCCAAGCTGTGGTTGTTTGACAACTGTTGAGGTCATTGCAGCAACGCATTCTAGATTGATTTAATTTTGATCACGCTGAATTTGTTCCCGGCTCATCAAAAATCAGAACTATATCATTTTGTTTACTTTTCTAGTGGATTTTCATAACTTTTTGTACATATAAACACAGCCACCCCGAATACGAATCGAACCATGCAAGACTCATGCTGATCGGTCCACCCGTTCTTGAGTTTTGTTGCCTCAAAGGAACTTCAAACTCATTTTTATATATATAGATATATGGAATGTATCGCATAAGAAAAATAGCTAAAAACCATTTTATTTTTTATTTCCAATCAGAGTGAATAATTTTTCAATCAATACCTAAAACTTTTGTATATTCATGCTGGTCACCTAACAAAATTAAAAACATAATCAAAACATGAGTAATGCTCTCGAAATGCCGCTGACCCATCTTGCCCCGCCCCACCCTACATGGCCATTTTTAACAAAACTCAGGATAGAAAAAAAAGTGCATTCCAAAAACTTCACCAATCAAAGCTTATGACATTACCTTCTCAAAAAATATTTTTTGGTAATTTTCCGCGAGTTCCGACATTGTTTTCCCGGCTTTTCTTTAAGAACTTTCTCAACTGTGGAAAATTTAGTGGAAAACTTTTTCCACTTCATATTTTTTTGGATTTCTGAAAAAAAATGCTTTCATTTTCTAGAAAAAACTTTGTATGCTTCGTTCTTGAGTTATGATTTTTGAAAAAACGGCTTATATGGCACATTTGGACATTTTTAAACAAAATTGGCCATAACTCACAAACGAAAAAAAGTGCATTCCAAAAATTTTAGCAATTAAATCCTATAAAATAACTTTCTCAAAAATATTGTTTTGAAGATTTTCCACGAGTTCGGGCATAGTTTTTCCGGCTTTTTTTTACAAATTTTCTCAACTGTGGAAAATTTTGTGGAAAACTTTCCGTTTTATATATTTTTAGAATTCCTGAAAAAAATTGCTTTCGTTTTCATTAAAAAAAACTTTGTTTCTACGATGCTTCGTTCTTGAGTTATGATTTTTCAAAGAAAGGGCTTTTATGACACATTTGGACATTTTTCAACAAAATTGGCCATAACTCGAAAACGAAAAAAAGTGCATTACAGAAATTTCAGCGATTAAAGCTTATAAAATAACCTTCTCAAACACATTTTTCGTAAATTTTCCACGAGTTCGCGTAAATTTTCCGGCTTTTCTTTACGAATTTTCGGACGAGTTTTAAACACGTTCGTACTCTTTACTCGTATATTTACTAATGATAGTTTGGTACAAAGTTCTTATGTGTTTGAAGGTATGGTGTTTTTACAATGCCAAGGTTTTGTAATTGTAGGTATGATAAGCAAGGTATAACAACTCGAGTGGCCATGCAATATCCGGAACCATTCCAGAGATATTCGGGATTGTGCTGGGGTCTGGGGGTTGCCAATATGGCTGAAAAGTAATTATATCTTGCGTTATTGTGTTTGAACTATCGATTTTCATCGATTTTTTTTTGCTCCAATCAGTGAAACACAACTGCGATAAATGTATATGAATAAGTTGACCCATCCGGATTCCCGTGACAGGTTCCGCGGAGCCTTATTGGGGACACTTCTGGTTTTCAACCTAAGCATGCTGTGCGACATATCAATCTTCATGATTTCGAATGACTGAGTCAGAAACGATAGACTGAAGTCTGTATAAACTAATATGGTCACCCCGGAACATCTAGCATAGGTTCCACGGTGGTGTGCCGTGCGACGTATCAATCTTCATGATTTCGAGAGAATGAGGCAGAACAAATTGACTGAAGTATGTATCAACTGGTATGGCCACTCCGGAACACCTGGAACAGGTTCAGTGGGGGCGTCTCAAACAAAATAACAAATAATCACTTTTAGCCATTTGGCAAAACAGACCTCTCCCCTACCCACTGACCCCGGTATAATCCGGAATATCTCCAGAATGGTTCCGGAAATTACATGGCCACTTGAGTATAATAAACTAGCACCAATTTATGATCAATTGAGGGCGATTGCAAAAAAAAATCGGATGAAAATTGACGAAATGCCAGCATTTTGAAAATTAGTTGTCGGGGGTCGGGATGTGAAGGTTAAAGACACTTTACCAAATAAGTTGGCATTCGCGTGTCCAACTAGTTAATTTTCTTAGTTTGTAATTCAACAAACATATTTGTTGATTCAAACTACAATGATTTTTCTCCGTGCGGGTCAGTTTAGAACAGTGTCTTCTTGGATGGCACCCCATCCGTGCACACCTGGTAAACTGCTTCAGAAGGATTATGTCCTGTCCTATCTAAGGCCTAGTATAGAGGTGTCAGCACTATTCAGCGACCAGCTAGTAACCTTTTAAAAAAAGATACTAGTAGCGAATCGTGTCCTTTATACGGGCGTGTTTTAGTTCCATGAATCGTTATCGTAGTTCTGGCTTATGTCCTCAACAAGTAGTTATCGTTTAAAATTGCTCTTGTTTGTAGAGTTTCCTATCCTTTAAACTGCGCTGTTTTTACAGATGGATCGCTTGAAAAAATGTCACTACTAATTTATATATGTATCTAGTTTGTATGTCGTTCTGTAAGATTGGTATTGAGGACAAACCGCAAGTATGAGTCCAACAGTCTGTCGGATTCCACATATCACATGTAACATGATGATCGTCCAAAACGGCATATGACTAATACGCTGCCCATAACTGCATATTTGTAACATTTGCAGTTTTTGTCGATATGGAGTACAACAAGTACTTGACAAATTTGTTCTACGAAATGTGGAAAAATACCAAGTTGTTTTCTCATTACCTATCAAATATTCAAGAATATAACCGCACAGCAGTCACACTGGGAATACACACGGGCCTCATAGGGAACCGTCAATAATATTTTGGTCTAATTATTTTTCCAACACTATTCGCCTAGCATAGAAGAAGAGCTGTGAAAGATTTCATTGCTAAAGGATTCATTTTGATTTTTTTTTTGAAATTACTTTCCTTTCCCATACTAACCATCAAGTTGCAAATTTCAGCTCCATTTTCTTTAATGCCTACTTTTGTCGAATGTTATGGGCAGTACGTGTGTGACCAGTTCGCATTCTAGATAGGATTCGTTGATCTCACCTTTGATAGGATTCGTCTCACCTTTGACCTTGCAAAAAAAAAAGACGTTATCGTTTGCATGTTTCGCCCCATGCTCCGTAATTATATTTTTGACCCACTTTCGTTGCCGCCCGGATAAAAACTAACCATAGGGTATTTGGTGAAAACCATTCCTGCATCATACAGTGTACCAGCTACAATAAAGTGTATTGTAATGGAATGGTTCGCTAAAAGCTGTGCACATTGTAGCCACTATATATTTACATCCGATCTTTATGTAACAATATATTATACTGTTTTTCTTACGTTTGAACCATTAACTTTTCCGAAATATTTTTGTCCGTGCATTTTTAATTATTTATTCAGTTTTAGATTTTTTTTCGTGCTTTGTTTTGTTGATGTTTGTGACTTTTTTTATGCAAAGGAAAGGAAAGAGAAAAAAGTGAATAAGTTGAAACCAGAGTTGATGTACACGTGCTGTAGTCCCATGTATGGGAGCCACATTGCAAGCAAGCTCCCAGGAGCACAGTACATTTTGAGACTGAAAGTTGTGCGCCTCATTTTTCTCCAGATGTGTCTCATGAGCTTCGTCTCATGCGCTGATTAAATTAGAAAATTCCACGACAAAAACTTCCTAAACGAATGAGAATTGAAACCTTAACCTTTGCATTGAGAGTCCCTAGTCATATCGCATAGACCAACCAGACACTTGTGTTGTGTACGGAAAAAAGTTGTTGAGGTTCTTCGTTACCAAGATGTTGTTTTTCACCTTAGATACCAACAGCTCACGCAGCGCATGAGACGAGCTCCCCGGGAGCTATGCGCTACGCTCGCACCCACCAGATGGTCCACTGCACGAATTTATTCTGGCCTGCTTACTCTCACACGAAATTTGACGTTTGAGCGGTGTCGGCACCTCTCAAACGTCAAATTTCGTGTGAGAGTAAGCAGGCCAGAATAAATTCGTGCAGTGGACCATTTTCGTGAGCCTCCTAGCAGCGCAGCACACTGTGATTTTGAAGAGCTAGGAGACAATTTGATGGGAGGCTCGCTGTCACATTTATGTACACATGAGCAATCGGAAACTCTGGTTGAAACATCTATTTAAAGTCAATGAAATGTTTAAATAAGTGGTAAATCTGGTGTTCTAAGGACTGCAGTTCCAAGAGATATGGCGGGCTCGCGTGAATCAGTGGATGCGTTCAACACTATTCTTTCTGTATTTGCATTTACGGGAGTTTTCTCCTCTTCTCTCATGTGAACTTGCCTTCGACCACAATCGAATCAAATGCGATTGACAAACTTTATCTTTGACATAGAGCCATCTTTAACATATGGACTGGACTGAACACTAATATAGGTTCGTCTGCGGGTTCGCTTTTTAACCTAACTTATATTTGAATAGAACTTGACAGTTTTCTTATGAGTTGTTATGTATTTCAAACTTTAGTCAAACTGGAGCCTCAATATTGCAAAAACGGTTAAGCACGTTGTAATGACTTATGTACCTCGTCACCCACTTCATGCAACTACATTAGTGGTCTAATAACACTTAGCGCGCTCGGCATAGTTCCATCATGCCGCTCAAAATGTTGCCACAAATAATGCTTAGTTTGCAAAACCCAGTTATCTGGCTGGTGGAGCAAGGGAGCCAAAGCTTCAACTGTTAATGCAATCAGAGACTACTCAGACTTAGACGTGGGCCATCCTATATATGAAGGGTTACCCAAAACACTCTGGAGAATTCCCAAAGAGCATTATAATAAATCTAGTGAGCGTAAGATGCCAGTAACAGGAGAAAAATGACAAGATAATATAACATTAAATGGTTTATGTAATGTAAAACAATACAACATAACAAAAGAGAATCATTCCAAAACCGTTTGATTAAATGTATAATCAGTAGTGAAATTTTATTGTTTGAAACAAGGATGGGAACACTCACTTGGAAAGAGTTACACTCACTTGCTATTTTCTCAGCTCAGAAGCGTGCAATCAAGAAGCAATGTATGGATGACTTTTGCATTGTGGTTTTGTCTAAAACTTTGCCGAATAGAGTAGGGGTCGCACACGCATACCGAAGTCGTGGGGGAGCTGCGAAGGCAACTCTCCACGAGGGTGAATGTAAATTACACTCACCTTGTGGAGAGTCGCTTTTACAACTCTGTCACGGCTTTGGTATGCGTGTGCGACCCCTACTCTATTCGGCAAAGTTTTAGACAAAACCACAATGCAAAAGTCGTCCACACAACGTTTCTTGATTGCACGCTTCTGAACTGAGAAAATAGCAAGTGAGTGTAACTCTTTGAAAGTGAGTGTTCCCATCCCTGGTTTGAAACCATTCATGTACCATACAATGTACGGTATATTTAAACCCACGTATAAGCATTTTGAACAATTCATTAATAATAAAATGCATGGTTTTGCAAAAATATATATATGGAGAAAAATATTTTTTCATATTGTTACGATATTTAACAACCTGTATAATATATTGTAAAAATCTTATTTACAATTCACGGTATGGTGTTTACATTATATCTTACTGTTTTTGTATTTTTATTTTTTACAGTGGTGTCTATTGCAAAAATATGGTTCTAAATAGTACTGTTACATTACAACGTGCGGTTTTTCTACTGTATTTTTTATTCGGGCGGGTAAAGTGTTGTTTAAGAAAGCAAACGAAAAGGATACCAGGATTAATTTCCGCACGGATTGCTTGTACCACTCATGGATGCCGAATACGGTCCGTTTCAAGGGCTTTGAGAACACTTGCAGAGTCGGATAGTATCACTGTACGAGTTTCCGTTGCATTAATTACTGCTAAATTAATGGCAGCAGCTTCAGCAGAGAAAACTGAACACATGTCTGGTAATCGTTTTTGAATGTCCCGTTCCCCTCCTGACACCCATTCCTTTTCTCTATTTAATGCATCTGGGGCTTGTTTCGGCAGCGACTGCCTGTGGAAGATCCTCTGGTGTGCTAATTCGGTACGGACAGATAGGCTGACTGTAGTGGACCATCACGGCTCTGGAGCATCATTTGAAAAGTTGAAAAGAGCCAATCGATATTGATGAATAACGGCTTCGCATGTCGCCTCTGAGCCCACATTATCCAACTAATATCAAACCAACAAAAAGAGCTAACATGAATTTTTCGGATAATGTTTTTGTTTTGCATGGGCGGGTTTCTGTCAAGCCCTCTTAGATCCCTTAGAATTATTTACTATGACCTTACTATTACAATTATTTAAAGCATTTGCCGATCTAATGCTAAATAAAACAGCAGTTCAATCAAAAGATTTATTTTTCATATATGTTAAATACAACGTAATTGGTAAATGGTCTTACGTTCACTATGATCCATCCATTTATCTCCATTAACACTTTACGAGTGCAGCAAATTCGTGACAAATAATAGTCCCTTCTTCGCATTCCAAAACATAGTGGTTTCACGAGCAGGACATTTTAGGTGTAGAAACAAATACATCATGCCAAAAATCACTTACACGTTTCTCCAATTTATTGATATAAATTATGTTTTCTTTTAATAACTTCCAAAAAATTCAACAATTTTTTACAAAGAAACATAAAAATCAGTACGAAAATATTGTAATCTATTCTTTCTATCTTTTTTGTCTCTTTTCCATTTTACAACTGTATATTGGACACAACAACATTTTTTGCTGGGAGAAACAATTACATGGAAAGCGAATTACTATAGGGGGACACTACTGAAAATGTCAATAAGCTTTAAAACAGTGATCGGTGACTCTTTGCATGTTCAAATGGTACCACGTATGTCGCCTGTTTATCGTTCATGTAACGCCAAACGGCGTTATTTCCGTTGTGCTGGCGGAACGTACATTGGCCGTTGTTCTCGGAACTTTGAAGGCCTTTGCTGCTGTTGGTGGGACAGCGCGTGATGCTGCGGGTATTGACTGGGCTGAGGTTTGTAACCGTGAGCGTAATGCTGCCCGGCAGATTGGTTATCGAGTCCCTGGCTGGGGTAGGCCCCGGTTGGAGGCGGTGGATGAGGCAGCATTGGAGCACCGGGTGGCAGATGAGGGCTTGCCGAGGGATGGAAACCCATGGCCGTTGGGGGTGGATGACCGTGCGTCGGAAGATGGGTCGCTGTCGCCGTCGTGGGCTGAGCCAATGGGATGCAGTCCGTTTTAAGAACTTCTTCGTAATTTCCGTACTCGAGGAAACACACTACAAAGGTGCTCTCGGAGATCGCAGTAATTTCGGCATTGTAAAACTGCAATGAAAAATAAGGGTTGTTTTTTTTTATCAATGAGTTGATAAAGATGCAAAACAAGTGTACTAAAACGTGGTACTTTTCGGTACTTTTGTGAGCGGTAGCGTGTCAGCCACTTAACTTTGATGGATGTTTTTCAATATGGTTCAATGAATTACTGAATTAATAATGCCACTTACCCCACCATCTTCCCAATACTTTGCGAGGCAGCGATCACCAACTTTCCAGTTCGGTAGGACAGACGTCGCTGTTGGTTGCAAATTAGGAGACGTCGCTGTCAAAACTTGCGGCACTACGGCTGCAGAAGGAGCCATCGCGACCCCAGGTATGGGCCCAGCTACGGCAGCCACCGGTGGTCCAGCCGTTGGTTGAGCTGCCATATGTGTTGGGTCGAATTGTTGACTTTTCAGCACATTCAGTGCGAACTCGTTGGTTTGCTTGTTTTGGAAACCCATAATCTGGTAAGGATTGTAGTTGAATCCATTCGGCAGTTGAATAAAGTTCTTTGGTACCACTGGAGCTGTAGTAGACGCCGTAGGTTGTGGAGGAGCTGCACCCGGCAGGCTTCCCATGGGCCCTTGATGCGGCTTTGGTGCACCCATCATTTGGGGATTATTGTTGGCGAAGGGTTTGCTGCTCAGCTGCATATTAGCCGTTGCTTCCGTTAGTTGAGCCACTTTGCTGTTATTGTTTCCTGTCGGCGTTGTACTGGGCTGCTTATTACCGGTCACGAATGGTGGTTGGGTTGGGCCAGCTCCTGTTCCATGCGTTGTTTGACCTTTCGGTTGCTGTGGCGGTGGTTTCCTTCCCTGACTCGTTGTTGTATTCGTCTGGGCACCTGTATACTTCTGAGGCTCCTCTTTGCCGTATCGAGATCCTTTTTGTTGCTGTAATATTGTAAACATGTTATTTATAAGTCCATAAGAAATTCGAGTTTGCTGGCTTTATTGCATTTAGATATGAGCAGAAATGAGAGCTTCGTTTGTTTTAAACATAACTTTTTTCTTAGTCATCGAAGCTTTGCATCTGATAGATATTTTTAAGGATCTACACTCCCGATTAAAAGTTTGGGGTCACCCCCTTAAAAACATGTCATTTTTTTAGGCCCATATCTCCGTCAATTTGCGTCCGATTTCAAAACCCTCGAACTCATTCAAAAGATAATAAGTCAAAGTAACTTTGAACATGGTTTAAACGAAAAAAATTCAAAAATGTGTGTATATAAACTTAAGCTAAAGTTGCCAAAATTTTTAAAAAATGCAAATAAACTTACGGCAGTGTCGCTGGAAATTGGGTCGATCAAATTTTAAGATGAGAGCGGTAATGTAACCTATTTTCTATTAGCTTTCGACTGCTTTTTACCGAACTTTGCTAAAAAAATCTAGATAAATAGTTATTGAGTAAATTAACTCTTGATGTCATCCACCAAAAGTTTGGGGTCGCCCCTCATGTATCGGCCAAAAGTTTGCAAAACATGGAAAAGTGATTTGTTGATACCTTTGTCATCTTTCATTCAATTTTAATTCTTCTTGGCTTATTTGAAACATAATGAATGGTACTTACTGCATAGACATTGAACCACACATATTTGTTAAAATTTACATACTAAAACTTAACGTAAAATTGCCTCATTTTTTGAAAGTTGGTGAGAAATGTGTTAACTTTACATTACATTTTTATATATAGAAATCGTTGAATATGTTAAATTAAAAACATCAAACGTAAATTTAATTGTCTTAGAAATGAGCCAAAAATAATAAATATTGAACTATAGATGACGAAGATATTAACAAATCACTTTTCCATGTTTTACGAAAGTGACCCCAAACTTTTGGCCGATACACCATTTTGAGGGGTGACCCCAAACATTTGGTCGATGACATCAAGAGTTAATTTACTCAATAACTTTTATTCTAGGTTGTTTAGCTAAGTTCGGTAAAAGCAATCGAAAACTAATAGAAAATAGGTTGTACTAGCTGTCCCGGCAAACGTTGTCTTGCCAGTTGCAGTGGTTTGACAGCTGATGAGATCCTTAAAGCACCGCACTCTAGATTGATTTTACTGTGATCGTGTTGAATTTGTACCCAGTTCGCACAAATTTCAGTACATTCTTAATTTAACCACTTTTTCAGTTTATTTTTGCAACTTTTTCTGCATATAAACACAGCCATCATGAATACTGATCGAACCGTGCAAGAGCCATGCTGGTCGGTTCATCCGTTCTTGAGTTTTGTTGCCTCAAAGGAACTGCAAACTCATTTTTATATATATAGATTACCGCTCTCATCTTAAAACTTGGTCGACCCAATTTCCAGCGACACTGCCGTAAGTTTATATTCATTTTTTAGAAAATTTGCCAACTTCAGCTTAAGTTTACATACACATATTTTTAAAAAAGTTTCACCTAAAGCATGCTCAAAGTTATTTTGACTTATTATCTTTTGAATGAGACCTAGGGTTTTGAAATCGGACGCAAATTGACGGAGATATGGACCTTAAAAAATGACATGTTTTTGAGGGGGTGACCCCAAACTTTTAATCGGGAGTGTAGGTATTTTACCGAAATTGGAAAAGCCATAAAGTGAGACTTTGGCGTTAAAGAGTAACTGTAAGAAACTCAAACATGGTCACAATTACTTACCTTTACGTTGCCCGTATTGTTCATGGTACTGTTACCAGGGGCATGCGCATTCGAATTGGGTTGCCCATAGTTATTGCTCGCTTGAGAGTTGACAGCAGCCACACTGCTAGCATTGTATCCTTGAATCGGTTTGTTGCCAGAATAATAAGATGCTTGCTGTTGTTGTTGTTGGTATTGATTGGATGGTCCATTAGGGTACTTCCTGGACTCGCCTTGTCCGGCGTATCCTTGGGAGGATGCATAGTTGTTGTAGTTGGCGTTAGATTGTTGTTGTCCTTTCCCGCTGGCATTTGTGCTCGAGTCGTACTTGGCACCACGTCCACCAGAACTGGGATTATTGTTGTTGTAGCTGTCATTCCGATACTGCGACTGTTGGTTAGGATTGTACGAGGAATGAGACTGGTTGAACTTGGTTGAGTCCTGTCGGCCACGCGGAGCTGCTTCGCTTGGATGAGGTCCGTTGGTGGAATTTTGTGGCCCTCGGTATCGGCTATTGTTATAGTCTTGTGACGACTTATAACCAGCAGATTGATTCGTATTTTGCTGATACGACGTTTGCTGTGATGCTTGTTGATTGTAGTTTCTGTTGCTTCGATTTGCAAAACTGCTGGAAATGTTGTTCTCAAATCGTTGGTTGTAATTTTTGTTCGAGTTGTATTGCGTGGATGAGTTCGATTGTTGTTGATTTGAATAAGTGTTACCAGATGCCGAATTTAGATTTCGAGAATTTGCATTGGAATTTGAATAAGAATTGTAGGATGATTGTTTATTCGAATAGTTATTATCTGTCACTGAACTGTTTTCTTTTCCCGGAAATGGAGTCGATTCCTTACTGACACTCTTCTTGGTGGTGGTTTCACTTTCCGGGAGAATGTCTTCCAAGAAATCGAAGAGAGACACTTTAGCCGACGGTTTGGAAGTAAGCTCCAGCTCTACATCGCGTTTTCCACCAGGTCCACGCTTGCCAGGCTTTTGAGTCGGATCGAATTTTCCAGTTCTGTTCTCACTCTGAGTCTGCTTTCTCTCTTCTATCCGCTGAAGATTACTCAACGCGCGATGCACGTTGTTCCGAGTCAGTTTCAGAGCATGCACAGCTTGATCCTCAGTGAAACCTTTGTCCATTATCTTTTGAACGTTTGCGTCAACCATCTGCTTCGCTCCTCCGCCGAATGTCTTCTTGGTGCCCAATTTGGTAGCTTCGGCAATGGCGTCATTTCTCAAAGCGTTGAATTCGGCGTTCTCCTTGGATTCATCTTTTTCCTTAGTTTGTAAACTCTTGAAATTTTTATCATGCGGTAAGTTTTGTTGGATTTTCTGTCCAAACGCTATCCATGGCGGTGGTCCAGAAGCACTGAACTGAAGTCGTCCTCCTTTGGCGTATTTCGCCATGGTTCGTCCTAGTTCCCATTTCTCAACCAATGCCGACACTTTTCCTCCCAACACAGAAACACAGTTGCCGTTCAAAATCAATAAACCCTGAGATATTTTGATCGGTCCATTCTTCAAATATATTTTCGTTCCCGGTGGGGTATCCAAGCTGATGGAAGAAATGGGCTCGCCTTCAATTGCCGAGTACTGAGTTTGGCCATCGGTGAGGGTTAGCTTCAACAAGCGTGGCGCAACTTTCGATTCCTCGTTGGCTTTTGGAGCGGAAATGTTACGAATCTTCAGTATCTGCACTACAATGTTGCCGTCGATTGTCTCCGTTTTGGTGCCACGGGTAGATAGGGATGCAAAAGCTCCTCCACCTATTTCCCTCAAATCGGTCTGAAAGAGATCAGAATATAAGGTGATTAATGTATAAAGCTTATAAAATGGAATAAGTTTTTTTATTCCCCCTTGTCTATAAACAACGTTAACTTATTGCCATTTCAGATCCCCTTCTGCCTTCTCTTACGACAACCAAACGACAATTCTGCTATCTGTTTCCTATGCCAACATTACCTTATACCAAACGGCCTTATTGGAAATGACTTTACTCCCAATGTCACAGATCCGTAGTGACCATATTACAACAGGCCAAACATGTCTAAAGGTCCTATCTGCAGAAGAGAGGCTCTCTTTGGTTTCCCTCTCTTTCGTTAATATCTCAGCTGTTTATTTGTATTAGTTAGGTCCGACGCACAAATTTGGAGAAAAATCAAACTTCGCTAGTCGATAACTCCGATTTTCAACTAACTTGAGAATATAATTTTACAACTCGGCAGTGTCGTTTTATTCGTTTCTCATTCACTGCGGTTAGGAGACACGTCTATCCTGAGAACGAATACAGTATTGTTCCGATTTTATCACGCCCCCTTTCAAAAAAGCTTTTGAATATTCTACAAAATCTACGTATTTTCAATGTTTTTAACGTTGCAAATCAAGCCTTAAAAATTCAGCTAAAGAAAAGGGCAAACACTTGCTCTAAAATGTAAAAACAAATGAATGAAAAATGGCCGTGATAAAACTGGAACATAACTGTACCACATTGTAAGATTTAATTGTAATATAAGAATGTAATAATCATTAAATAAATAAATTTGCAGTATTGAAGCTGCTTGGACTAAGAAGCTGCTGTCGATGAGTGGTTTTAGTTCCACAACAAGTCGTCCTAACACTGGCAGGCATTTTCGTTTTTCTACTTTGAGGTTATCCTTCGGTTCATACCTATTTATCGTTATGACAAACATTTGGCTAAAAAAGGGCCCAACGAATAGGCTGACCATCCGTCTCTTATTCAACGGTACAACTAATTTTTATCTATGTACGCGACACTGGGATATTGTGCATTGTTTACTTCATTTATGAACATCTGCATCGGAAGCAATGTTGGATATTATGTCGGTCGAAATTTCAAAGTGATGAAACTCAGCCACCAAATGAATGTTCGTCTGAAAATGAACAGTTTCTGATCAGGCTACCAACAAATGGCTACCACAACATTAATCGTGGCAACCTTGGATCAATGTGGACACAGGTCCATTTACCGTGACTTGACTTTTTTACGACGGTTTTTGCAAAAAAACGCGGTTTTTGAAATAACGCGGTTTTTTACGCGTTATATCGCGCAAAAAAACTTCAGTGTATCCCAAAAACACTAAAATATACCTCTCCAAATTTTTGACAGCATGTTTGATGTGTGTTTGTTGAAAATGTGACGTTGCGATTTTTTTTGCGCTTTGTGAGATATTTTTTTTTCTTCAATTTTTAATATGTATTAATATTCCACCAACTTCCGTCTGAAAGTTATTATGTATTTGACACATCTGCATTAGAAAATATTTTAAATTTACATGGTTTCTCGTAAAAACACAAAAATAAGCTTAAGACTGTGGAATTTTGACGTCTAAGAAAGAGTTGTTTATTTTGTTAAAATGAACAACTTTGCCGAATACGCGAAGTCTCTAGGACGTAAAACTAAAATGTTAGATGGTGGCGCCACCTATGCGGATAAGTTGCGAACTACTAATTTCTTGGCAAATGATGTCCCTGCGCATTACAAAAAAAACTTTGTCAAAGACACCATGTGTTATTAATTGTGTCCCGCTAGATTGCGATCATGGCCCGTAGTGCATTGGGCGAACGTGTTTCCCCAGACAAACAGACGTAACTCTTTAAGGAAATTCGTCAAATACTTTTGCCCGGTGTCTTTTTCATGAGCACACTGCCACCTGTTGGTATAACCGCGCGAGACACTGTCGGCCATTGCCTGTGGTGTTTCCATGACTATATGATTTGAATCGAAAAATGTTGTTAGAAGTGTTACGTCTTTGTGGTGTGGTGTTTGTCTGTGTAGAAGTGTTTGTCTGTGGTAATTAAATTAAATTAAACTACAGTCGAACCTCCATGAGTCGATGTTCCTTGACTCGATATCGACTCATGGAGGTAAATTTTTCCATACTGAAAAATAATTTCTGGGTTACTATGATGGTCCCCCAAAAAGCATCCCAAAGGATTTTTGTTCCACTACTCGATATTTCCTTGAGTCGATGGTCCCTTCAATATCGACTCATGCAGGTTTTACTGTAGTTGGATTGGTTCCATCAGTCGAAGAGGTTAAAACTTTGTAACTCATTTTGATTAACAATATTTTAATTTAAAAAAAATCTTGAATATTTTTTTTGGTTAAAATTTTGTATGAAACGCGTTGCAAAACTCTCGTATTTATCGCACTCGTTACATAAATAACTTTTTTTTTTCTTAATTTAACGTTTCACATGTTCAATAAGAAACTTGAGCAAAAGTTGTAATAACTAACAGGCTACCGTTAAGAAATAAATTATAATTACAATTACAAGAAAATTCATATAAGTTCATTTTTTTTATAAATACACACTAAAACGCATAAAGGCATTGGAAAGTGTGTGGTTGTTTTTGATGGCGATAATCAAACATTCCTTTGCGCCCGTGATGGTGGAGGGCCCAAAACATAGGTTTTGAACAATACATTACATTTTAGATTAATTCGCATGTTCCATTATGCGTATTAGTTTTCCCGACGTAAATGTTGATAAAATCAAAACAAAAAAAAAACTTACATCTAGAGCTAGCTTGGTGGCTTGCTTCAGGTCGACATTCGTTCCGGTTGCACCTTCCAACAATCGCTCCAGCCCGGCCGGCAGTAGGTACCTTAATAAGCAGATAATATAGTTCTCAATTAGTTTGTCACACACAAGGGAATAAAATTCCGCTAAAGGAAATTGGACACATGCATTCAAGGCTACATGTATACGCATTCCGCTGTGCAGAGGAAAATCAATATTTTTGGTGTCTTACCAGCCCTGATTCTGAAGTTGCTCGAGCATCTTTGGCCCGTCCCAAGCGCTAATGCTTCACCAGGGGGCAACTGATGATTCCGGTGTTTGCGTTAGTTTATTCCGATGCCAATTGCTGCAGTCAATGCTGAATAATAATCCTGAATTTCTCCGTTTAATGCACAGCGGCTTTCCGTCGTCGTTCGCCACCCAAAGCAGAAAAATAAGCTGTCCACTTTTCTTGCCAAAATGACAGATGGAACAGCAGCCATCAAACTCAAAATTTACCAAACAAAAAGGCGTCACTGCGCGGTACCTGAGTGTAACTGCGCCTGAATGTTTATCGAGTTGATGTCATTTTGAACTAATAGGGCACTGCATTGTTTTGATTTTGTATGGGATTTTGACGTTTCTTGGCCTTGTTATTTACAAAATTTCTGTAAGAGTGAAAGAGAGGGAGAGAATTTCATGCAGTGCCCTATAGGGTAGGCGCACATATTAATGTCAGTGCCTACAATAGGGCACTGCATGAAATTCTCTCCTTCTCTTTCACTCTTACAGAAATTTTGTAAACAACAAGGCCAAGAAACGTCAAAATCCCATACAAAATCAAAACAGTGCAGTGGCCTATAGTCCATTTTACGAGCCGATTTTATGAATGAATTTTGACAGGAGGTATTCTCCATGCAGTTGAAACCCGGAATTTTCGACTAGCGAAGTTGGATTTGTCTCCAAATCCGTGCGTCGGACCTAACCATACATTATTGCTTTTTTTGCACCGTATTCGACCCCCTGCAGAAATTTTTTGTCACACCACAATATGTTCCCACCAGTTTCAGCATACATTGGTTCGTTTCGCTGCTAGAAATTTTAAGCGTCTGTTACACTTTTTGGGTGGTGCATGGAATAATCGGTTTGTTTACTTGCTATTTTCTTTGATGTTTGACGTGTGAACAAATATTTCAGACGATTGAACATTTGCACGGTAATCTATAAAGCAAAGCTGAGAGAGAGGAGACAGCTCACTGACAGCCACGATGTTTACATTTCTTCTTCTTACTTCTTTTTACAATTTTGTGCGCCGCACAATGGTTTGAAAATATATTGTTGGTCAAAAATGATTTGCATATTGAGATCGCTGCGACAAAGCATTGAAAATAAATGGATTCTTTGCGCTGATTGAGGGAAACTGACCATCATTATTTTAGCATATGCGATCACAACAAACGGAGCCAAATTTTAATAAAATCTGTTGGGTATTTGGCCACTACGCACCACCAATGTGCGATTTTAGCTCGGTTTTCGGTGACAGTTTGTGACAGGTCCTCCTTGACATTAGGTAGCACGCAATCGAAGCCAGCTGTCTCCTCTCTCTCAGAAGCAAAGCAAGACGCAATACATACATACATACATTTATTTGTTCAACATCATTAAGACAAGACATAATCAACAATAGTACGCCACAATACTCGGTTTGTGGCTGCCGCTCTCCATCCTCGGTCGCGCCCAATGCTCGCCAAGTCACGCTCCACCTGGTCCGCCCATCGTGCTCTCTGCGCTCCACGCCTTCTTGTGCCAACCGGATCCGTTGCAAACACCAGCTTTGCAGGGTTGTTGTCCGGCATTCTTGCAACATGCCCTGCCCACCGTATCCTTCCGGCTTTGGTCACCTTCTGGATGCTGGGTTCGCCGTAAAGTGCAGCGAGCTCGTGGTTCATCCTTCTCCGCCACACACCGTTCTCCTGCACACCGCCGAAGATCGTTCTTAGCACGCGTCGCTCGAAAACTCCGAGTGCTTGCAGGTCCTCCTCGAGCATGGTCCATGTCTCGTGCCCGTAGAGGACCACCGGTCTTATTAGCGTTTTGTACATGGTGCATTTGGTGCGTGGGTGAATCTTTTTCGACCGCAGTTTCTTCTGGAGCCCGTAGTAGGCCCGACTTCCGCTGATGATGCGCCTCCGAATTTCACGGCTCACGTTGTTGTCAGCCGTCAGTAAGGATCCGAGGTAGACGAATTCCTCCACCACCTCGAAAGTATCCCCGTCTATCGTAACATTACTACCCAGACGGATCCGGTCGTGTTCGGTTCCGCCTACCAGCATGTACTTTGTTTTTGAGGCATTCACCACCAGTCCGACCTTTGCTGCTTCGCGTTTCAGGCTGGTGTACAGTTCTGCCACCGTTCCAAATGTTCTAGCGATAATGTCCATGTCGTCCGCAAAGCACACAAATTGACCGGATTTTGTGAAAATCGTTCCCCGGCTGTTGAGCCCGGCTCGTCGCATCACACCTTCCAGAGCGATGTTAAAGAGTAGGCATGAGAGTCCGTCACCTTGTCGCAGTCCCCGGCGAGATACGAATGAACTGGATAGTTCACCCGAAACCCTTACGCAGTTTTGCACACCGTCCATCGCTGCTTTAATCAGTCTAGTCAGCTTCCCAGGAAAGCCGTTTTCGTCCATGATTCTCCATAGCTCTGCGCGGTCGATACTATCGTATGCCGCTTTGAAGTCGATGAACAGGTGGTGCGTTGGGACCTGGTATTCACGGCATTTCTGGAGGATTTGCCGTACGGTTAAAGCACAGACAAACAGACATAACTCTCAGAGGAAATTCATCAAAAACTTTTGCCCGGTGTCATTTTTATGAGCACACCACAGACAAACAGACGTAACACTCTTTAAAGCGGCTTGGCACATGCATTTAACGATCAATTTAAATTTCATTTGATTTGCGCGGTTGTTCCACCAGATGCGCTAGTGTTCGATCGCTTTGACGTTTGCCAGTGTACACGTTGCTGAATGATGCAAACAATAATTACAGGCAATTTGTGTAGTGGTGTGCGTGTTAGCAAAACATCAAATCGAAATCCATCATGGCCGACAGTGTCACGCGCGGTTCTACCAACAGGTGGCAGTGTGCTCATAAAAATGACACCGGGCAAAAGTTTTTGATGAATTTCCTCTGAGAGTTACGTCTGTTTGTCTGTGAGCACACTGCCACCTGTTGGTAGAACCGCGCGTGACACTGTCGGCCATGATGGATTTCGATTTGATGTTTTGCTAACACGCACACCACTACTCAAATTGCCTGTAATTATTGTTTGCATCATTCAGCAACGTGTACACTGGCAAACGTCAAAGCGATCGAACACTAGCGCATCTGGTGGAACAACCGCGCAAATCAAATGAAATTTAAATTGATCGTTAAATGCATGTGCCAAGCCGCTTTAAAGAGTGTTACGTCTGTTTGTCTGTGGTTAAAGATCTGGTCCGTGTAGGGTCTTCTTCCACAAAACAACAATGAACACAACAAGCTTCATTCAAATTTCTTTTCTTTTGTTTTTTATTCACTTCGATGCTATCGATTATTTTCAAGACTATTTCCACTTTTTTTTTTACACGCACAACACATCCGTCAATCACAACGTCTGTCTCTAAACTGTCATCATTAACATTCAGCGCCGTTGATTCGGTTCGGTCCGTTCGTGGTCTCGTTCGTGCTCGTTTCTGCTGTCATCATCATGTCGCTCTCACGCATGCCATCATCAGACAAGAGAGCGGCCTGCGTCGGTCGTGTCGTGCGTCATCAGATAAGCGAACGGTTGCGTCGACTATGGGATGATGATCCTAAAATACACTGGAATAAACTTAGAAATTATTTTAGAATGATTTATGGAATTATTTAGTTATTTATACAAAACCTGTATTTCCATACATATCATCATTACTACAGTCCGTTGTCGACCGGCCGTCGATGAAGCCGGCTTGATAGTTCTCACATTCCAAATGGTCGCCTTTCTTGTGAATGGGGCAGATTACCCCTTCCTTCCACTCCTCCGGTAGCTGTTCGGTTTCCCTGATCCTGACTATCAGCCGATACAGACAGGTGGCCAACTTTTCTGGGCCCATCTTGATGAGTTCAGCTGCGATACCATCCTTACCAGCTGCTTTGTTGGTTTTGAGCTGGTGAATGGCATCCTTAACTTCCCTCAGCGTGGGAGTTGGTTCATTTCCGTCCTCCGCTGCACTGGCGTCGTCGTTCCTTCCGTTGCCGTGGGCTCCCGTGCCTACGTTCTCCACGCCGTTAAGGTGCTGATCGGAGTGCTGCTTCCACTTTTCGATCACCTCACGTCCGTCCGTCAAGAGGCCTCCGTCTTTATCCTTGCATATTTCGGCTCGCGGCACGAAGCCGTTGCGGGATGCGTTGAGCTTCTGATAGAACTTCCGTGTTTCTTGGGAACGGCACAGCAGTTCCATTTCTTCACACTCCGCTTCTTCCAGGCGGCGCTTTTTCTCCCGAAAGAGGCGGGTCTGCTGTTTCCGCTTCAGTTTGTAACGTTCCACGTTCTGTCGAGTTCCTTGCTGCAGCATTACCGCCCTCGCTGCGTTCTTCTCCTCCAAAACCGTTCTGCACTCTTCGTCGAACCATTCGTTCCGTCGACTCCGTTCCACGTACCCGATGGTGCTCTCGGCTGCGTCGTTGATGGCTGCTTTCACTGTACTCCAGCAGTCCTCTAGAGGGGCCTCATCGAGCTCGCCCTCGTCTGGCAACGCGGCTTCGAGATTCTGCGCGTATGCTGAGGCGACATCCGGTTGCTTCAGTCGCTCTAGATTGTACCGTGGCGGTCGCCGGTACCGTACATTGTTGATGACGGAGAGTTTTGGGCGCAGTTTGACCATCACCAGATAGTGGTCGGAGTCAATGTTGGCGCCACGATAGGTCCTGATGTCGATAATGTCAGAGAAGTGCCGTCCGTCAATCAGAACGTGGTCGATTTGACTTTGAGATTCCGTCTGCTGTGGTGATCTCCAGGTGTAACGATAAGGGAGGCTGTGTTGGAAAAAGGTGCTACGTATGTACATATTTTTGGAGACGGCGAAATCAATGAGTCGTAGGCCGTTTTCGTTCGTTTGCTGGTGGGCGCTAAACTTACCAATCATCGGTCTGAATTCCTCCTCCTGGCCTACCTGAGCGTTCAAATCTCCTATGATGATCTTGACGTCGTGGCTTGGGCAGCGATCGTACTCGCGTTCGAGCTGCGCGTAAAATGCGTCCTTGTCATCATCAGTACTTCCGGAGTGTGGGCTGTGCACGTTTATTATGCTGAAGTTGAAGAATCGGCCCTTGATCCTCAACCTGCACATTCTTTCGTCGATCGGCCACCAACCGATCACGCGCCTCTGCATATCACCCATCACGATGAAAGCTGTTCCCAGCTCGCATGTGTTGCCGCAGCTCTGGTAGATGGTATGATTACCTCTAAACGTTCGCACCATGGATCCTGTCCAACACACCTCCTGCAGCGCTACGATGCCGGACCCGCGGTCCTTCAGTAGATCGGCGAGTATGCGGGTGCTCCCAATGAAGTTGAGAGATCGGCAGGTCCACGTACCGAGTTTCCAATCGCAAGTCCTTTTTGTTCGCTGGGGTCGTTGCCGTTGGTCTCGGTTCGTATTACTCTGTTGCTGATTTTCCGTTACAATGGTTTTTTACGGCTGGCTCGTAGGGCCTGACACCAACCCCCTACTTTCCGGAGGACCATAGTGCACAGTTGAGCTTAGAGTCCTTCCCTGGCACTCGGACGTAGATCAGCCGCCCCTAACATGGGGATCAGACGCTGTTGTGAGCCGCTCCTCCTAGAGAACAGACGCTCAGGTTTGCCGAAGCAAACCCCCCCCCCCCTTCCCTGTCAGCCTACGACCAAAGTTCCCACCGGGGTTGGTTACCCGATCTTCCCTAAGGTTCAGTAGGTCGGCTCTAGAGGTTGCTCATAGTTTCCGGCCGGTACCGCGTGGAGGTAGGGATAGGAGTTGCTGGGCAGAGGCTAGTGGATCACAATGGGATCTGAATTGCGCAGCATACCCAGCCTTTACCGCCCGGACCTAATCAATTGAACGAATTTGAATATTTTTCATAGTATATGTAGTGGGATGAATAGTTGACAAGCAATCTTGATTATTTACTGACAAACTTGGCGTTTTTTGGTTTATTTATCTCTCAGATGATATTTTGACACCATCAAAAAACATCAGAAGTTCAGTTACATGTTTCTGTGGGTTTTGGACCGATGACAATTTAAGGACACAAGAGATGAACACTAGTGTGGATCATCGGAACCGTTTTTTCAGATCAAAGCTTTTTTGGTTCCGTTTCGGGTCCTGAGTATCTTAGCATTAGCATTAGCATTAAGCAAGTCGCACAAATTCGTAGGTGGTACAGTTCTGGATCGCTGTTATGAGGGTTGCATCCTTCCTGTCCGTTACCAAAGCACAAAGATTTGGGACTAATCTCTGACTCTTAGACAAGATTGACGCAATCCTCCAACGGTCAAGTGCTGTCCTGGCCACGTCCTTGCGACAGCTGAGGGATGGGAAAGGAAGATTAGTTGGACACCTATGAAAGTACATAGAGACCTCTACATTCTTTCAGGCCTAGGTGTCACGGGAATTAGGGTGTAAGTGGAAGGGTAAAGTTCAAAGGAAACGTTTGGTCAACGTTCAGGTGCACACAATATTGTTGGTTGACGCCTGGTTCCTTTCCCAAATTGGTCCATGTTGGGTGTTCGATTTCAAATCTGAAATTTAAAAGGAGAATTATAGCTTTAACTGAATCCTCCTATATGAAATGGTAGATGTACCTGAATTCTCCCGAAATAAAACGTTTATAATAAATAAAACAGAACACAAAAATAGAGCAAATAATATCAAATATGAATCCTACTATGATCAAATATTTATTTCTGGAAACAGCCAGATTTTAGTTTGAATGCAATTAGTGTAATGAACATGATGATAAGTATTATAGTATAAAACGACAAAAGCTTGAGGTGTAAAAAAACACTTAGCGAGACAGGCTATCTAAAGAAGACTGGATTATTGACAGACAGACTACTTAGGTCCATAACTACTAATCTATTGTGAAATCGGTAAAAGTGTACAGAATTTTAGTTTAGCAAGAAATCAGTTTCAATTCCTTTTCAGGCAACAAAATTCACGAGCGAATAATTCAATCTGATTGATTTTTGAACAGTTCAATTTGTCTTCAGCGCGGCTGTGATTATATGTAGAAAAAGTTACAAAAATCATCTAAAAGTATGAAAATACTGTCAAATGGGGTAACTTGCAACACTTTTCGACTTTGAAGCAATATCATTGAAAATCTAAACATTTGAAACATCTCCTAAAGCATCATGTACGCTAATTACCCCGAGTAGAATACTATGCAATACTTGATTTACCAAAATACATTGCCACCTAATCAGGAGGTGCAAAATACATGCTTGTTGCAAGTTTCCCCATCTGTGGGGTAACTTGCAACACAGGACATGAAGCTATGTTAGCTATCATTATACAGCACTAAAATTCTAGTGCTCAGTCGTATTGTAAATTTTTGATGTAATGCATGAAAAATGCATTAAAAAGATGTACACTAACCAATTGACATATAATTTTTCATGAAAGGGTTGATAGCTATTGTAAGCGAGAGTATATCGTTGAACAACAGGTCTCACGTCCCTTAAATATAAAAATATATGGATCTCGTGAATCAGTACTCGTTACAAAATGTCAACAATGATTATTGTCATTTCTTGAAAAGGTAGAGTGAGTAATCTTTAAGTAGTTTTCAGTTTGAAGTAGTGTTTGGTAATTCCAGCTAAAGTAACATGATTGAAACACACCTATTCAACTTTGTAAACATCAACGTCGCTAATTTGAGTATTCAGCTGAAATAATTTACTCCATCTAGGTTCAGAATTGATGCTGGTAATTGTTTCAAAGCGTCCATAAACTAAATTGAACTTTTAACAAGATGAAAGATGAATAAAACATCAAAATTTGGTATTTCCTAACAATGTTTGAAGGTTTCGTGCAAAAAAAAAAATAAAAAATAAGTTGCCATTTGAAAATAAACGCGTTACGTAATCTTTAATTGATCCATTTATGTTATTTCAGTCAAAAACATTATGAAATGAAGATAAATAATGGAAGGTTTTGTCAAATTCAACTGTTGCAAGTTACCCCATGATGGTTGTCGAATATAATAATGATTTTTTACATTACTTAGCCGATAAGTTTATCAAACTTTTATCGTTTAGCTAAGCTTACTATTAGATACCTTAACTGCAAACATGGTCATCAGACTTATCGCACTTACCATAGGGGAGAGGTGAAGCACGATTTTCATACTTGTTTTTATGGCACAAAATGAGCAAACCGTTCTAACAATGTAGCTACACAATAAACAAAGAAATTAAACTATTTTTTTCACTAAATCGATCATTGATATACATAATCTCTATAAACGAAATAGTAGGCCATACTAGTTTTCATTATCATTACAAAATACTTCACACTTAGTGCATGTCATCGTGTTGCAAGTTACACCGCTGTTGCAAGTAACCCCGTTTGACGGTAGTGAAAATTCTAAATAGTCAATGAATTGTGAAGAAATTCATTCCGAACGAAATAAATCCAGTCTAGAGTGCGGTGTTGCAATGATCACAACAGTTGATTTCGGGTCCTGAGTATCTGTGCAAAATTTGAGCACAATCGGTTGCGTCTACACTTTGCGCATTGCAATTGAAATTTGCATGGGATTTTGTATGGGAAAACATACTTTTTCGCATTTTTGTCATAAGTTGAAAAAGTTTGTCTGAAACTTTTTAACCAATACTATAAAATGATAGCCTAGGATGTTCTGAAAAACTTTGTTGAAGACCGCAAAGCGATCCGATGCTTGTGAAAATAGTTATAATAGTTATAAGTGTTTATGTTTTAACATGTAAAGGAATAACAATAGCAACAAAATCATGCTGTTTCACCAAGCAATGCCAACGCTATAACTTTTTTCATAAGCATCAGATCACTTCGCGGTCTTCGACAAAGTTTTTCAGGGCACCCTAGGCTATGTTTCCACTTTATCGGTTACATGGTTTTAGAAATATTCGAGCTTGTTATGAGGGAAATGCAAAAAAGTTTGTTTTCCCATATAAAACCCCATACAAATTTCAAACGCGATGCGCAAAACGTAGACAAAACCGATCGTACCCAAATTTTGCACACTTATTTGGGTCCTGAAATGAGATCTAAAAAGCTTTGATCTGATGGGATACCATTGAATTTTTCATTTTTCCATATAAACGATGACCCACTCTAATGAACACAGAGAAGTAGGAAAGGATTAACGATATCAAGAAAACAATTTGACACAGGATCGACTACATTTTAACATACAGGGTTCGATTGATTCGATAAAAAAACAAACATACGACAACTGACTTAACGAGGAGAAAAGCATATTGAGCCATACCACAAAATCAAACAAGAAGACAAACACAAACCCGGGTAGAGGGGAAATACTGACGATCAAAACGTGATGTTGGTTTAATTGATATAAGAGATAAAAGATCTGGAAATAATATCTGAAAAATGTTCCTGGAACATCTGAACAATATCAAAATTTGATATTTCAAGATCAAACGAATAGTTCGTTGCTATTGGTTAGATCTTACAAGATCTAAATATGATCTGATAATGATGTTTTAGGAGTAAATTTTAGATATTATTTTTAGATCTTTTATCTCTTATGTCAATCAAGCCAATACCACATTTTGATGTCAATATCAAAATATGCTATTATTGAGATTTTTTCCTCTACCCGGGAATCGTGTGACCATAATACTATATAGACAAATCCTGACTGACAGACCAATTGAAAACTTTCCAATCTTCTACCGTAACTTTCTGAATCAGTTTGCAACAGTGTCTTAATGGATATAATTTTCCGCGTACGGCTGGCAAACTGCTTCTGAAAGATTACGTACTCTTTTCTATCTTCGGGTCTAGTGTAGAGGTTTCAACTCTATTCAGAGTGCAGCTAGAAACCTAGCAAAAAAAAATCTATAGTGGACCCCGGTGGGGTCCATTATAGGCAACATCGATGCATATTTTCAAATGCGTATTTAACTGGAATTAGTAGTTCACGCAACAAGGTGCAGAATGAAGATTTTTACAGAGCGAGTCGTACATTTATCCAACGAGGCTTGCTGAGTTGGATAATTACGACGAGTGTTGTAAAGATCCCCGAGCAGAAGAGAATAACAATAGCATAACAAAATGCGTTATTTTGGCAAAATAACTGCATAATGGAATTAGTAATTTTCATGTTATTAACATAACATATTGAGTTATAAACTTGTCTGTCATAAGCGGCAAAATAACAAGTCACATAACAAAAATTTGTTCCTGAAAAATCAATTTAATAACATGTTTTGTTACTGGCAATAACAACTTAATAACGGTGATTTTGGGAAATATTTCAATAACAAATTTTGATATTAAAGAGTTATTGATAACATTCCTAAAGCAAAATTAGGGTAAAAACTAACTTTTTTTACTCATTTTTGGGTAATTATTTTAAGTGTGTTATTCTATTTTTAGAAAATAATAGGTCACATAAAAAAAAATTTCGATTTCATTATAAAACTTACAAACATGGACGGGATTTGAACCTCCAATCCTGCTATCGTAAATTTTCAGTCGCCTTTAGGGGCCGTTCATAAACCACGTAGACTTTTTGGGGGGGAGGGGGGGGGGGTCTGGCCAAAGTCTACGCTCCATACAAATTTCAAAATTTTTGTATGGACAAAAGTCTACGAGGGGGGAGGGGGGTGTCTGAGATGGCCAAATTTTGGTCTACGTGGTTTATGAACAGCCCCTTACCAATGAGGCTATCACAGCACTTGCAGTGAGGGACGATAGAAGCTTTACTGAGGAATTCCACGGAGTCATGTCAGTCGATCCTGAGCGACCATTTCAAAAATATCTGAAACTTTGCACAGTTTTTTAATTTCATATAAATCGCCATTTTTTGATATTAAACCTTCATATTCACTCACGACTAACTTTTCAAAAGGGTGTATGCGAAAATAGTTCTAAAATATTTTAAAAGCTGTACAGCAAAAACGGATTGTTCGATTGTTATAAATTTTTCAGCAAAGTTAGATAACTAAATGATGATTCCTTAGAAAATATACACTGTAAAAAATTTATTTTTCTACTTTGAAAAAATATGATCTTTGTCACAAAAACTCAAATATCTCAAAACCCTATCTTTTTACCAACTTCAATTTTTTAGGGGAAATGGCCCATTATATCAGCTATCTACCATAAAATTTTGGTGATGGTAAACTGATAAACAAAAAAGTTATGACATTTCAAACATTTCACAATTTTTACATTTAGTAACAAAAAAAAAATTTTTTCTGTGTAAATTATTTCGAGAATTATATTTTGATGCTGATTTTATTGTAAAGGCTACCGCCTGAATTAAACAAGTTGTTTTCATGATACTTTAGTTTGATTATTCGTAATTACTATAGTATCTATTTGAAACTTAGACGCGATCCAGTGTTGTGATCAAAAATATTGAGATTGTCATACTTTTTATTGTACGTGACTGGTGAAAAAATCCCTTGATAGTGTTGAAAAGCTGTTGATTATAAGAAAAATGGAATTGAATTTATTTTTAAGACAAAAGCTGTATAATAAAAGTTTTATATACGCGTATACGTCTAGTTTATCCGCAAAATGAATCCCTCTTACACACTTATTTCTGAATTGCCTGTTCGGTACTTTTTTGACGAGATTATAACAGCAGTACGATCTCGGTAGTTTCGATAATCGATTTTACTGAGGCTCAGTAAAACAACTGTCAAAATCGTATGGAAAAGGTAAACAATGCATTTTTGCTGAACGAGTTCGGTGCTCAGCAGTTTTAATCTCGTCAAAAAATTACCGAACTCGGTAATCAAAATTAAGTGTGTAGAGAACAGACTTTATGATCGGAAGAATGCGAGTAACTTCAACCAGAGAAAATAGGTAGAGAAGCGAAGAGTGAACAGCCGTCTGAACGGCAACACTTTTTCTGTTTTGATTTCGTCACTCGAATGTTGGCAACTGCCGAAAAACAGATTAATCCACCTATCGATGGTAGTGTCTTTCTCGTGTACTGCATTAGAAAATGATTTATGCTGCTGAATTATTAACAAGAAATCATCTAAATGGTACACCAAAAAGAATAAATTTTCATCAATTAAAGGAATCAATGTTATTTACAGTAATATCCTTGATATTTAAAAATATTGGTAAAAAAATGTTTCAAATGATCGCAATACCTATCTTGAATTATGCGGCAATCGTCAAGGTTTGTTGATTTTGTTCGATAGGATACCAGTTTGACGGTTCGATAAGGTATTTTTGGCTTCACACTCTTCGCTTCTCTACCTATTTTCTCTGACTTCAACAACAACAAATGCATAAGAGGTACATACCACAGACAAACAGACGAAACGCCTAGAACAATTTTAGTGAAAATTCATCGCACAGTTCACACTATCACCACCTGGTGGAAATGTTTCACGAAACAATGCGTTGCGCAATATCGTCATCAGAAGGCGCTAGTGTGAAACGTCAAACGCAAAGCAAAACGATGGGCGCTCTTCTTGTTATGAAAGCCACAACCAAGATTTAAAATGATCGTTGAAGGCGTGGTCAATGAAAATTTCGCCAGTGTTACGTTTGTTTGTCTGTATACATACCTGACAATGCTCACGAAAAAAACAAAAAAATACTACCGCTATGAATATTAAAAATTGTATAGTATTTTTTTCCTTCAGCCACCAACACCAAACAAGTAAGTTAAAATTAATAAGTGATTTTGTTTATTATAATCTAACGAACAAGATGAACAGTCGCTTTCTCAAAGGTCTTCAACTCAACGCTCTCTTATAGACCGTTTGATGAAAAAAAATGTTCAAAAGAGTTACGAAATCTCACCGAAAGCACCATAGATAAACTGAAAGAGACTGGTTATGCCCAAATGTCCACATTGTGTACAAAATTACGCATTTGCACGTCCTGCCGTCTAGAATTTGACAAACGAGCCATCAGTATATCATCGGTAAAGCAGGGCGCAGGAAGTTCGAAAACGACAACAACTGAGAAATTGCCATCAGCGACATCTATTTAAACAATTTAATTACGCCCCTTTTCAAAAATGCCCTGTAATATTCTTCAACATCTATACCCATTTCAATATTTTTAACGTTGCAAAACACGCTTTCAACATTCATCTTGAAGAAGAGGGAAAACACTTGTCCTCAAATGTAACAGCAAATTAATGAATAAACGACTGATGCGCGGAGGGCGTGATAAAATCTGAACATTACGTACATAGTATATTATATGTATATATAATATATAATAAAAACAACTTGTTTTACTCACGCAAGGCCATTAACAATAAAATCAGCATCAAACTTCAATTTCCGGCCGAAATAATTTACACTAAAAAAAATTATTACTAAATGTGAAAATTGTGAAATGTTTGAATTGTCATAACTTTTTTGTTTATTTTCATGGTAGATTGCTAATACAATGGACCGTTTTCTCTAAAAAATTACGTTGGTAAAAAGATAGGGTTTTGAGATATTTGAGTTTTCGTGACAAAAATGATATTTTTTTAATGTTAAAAAAGATTTTTTTCACAGTGTATATTTTCTTAGGAATCGCCATTTAGTTATCTAACTTTGCTGAACAATAAAATCAGCATCAAATCGCGATTCCCGGCCGAAATAATTTACACAGAAAATTTTTTTTTACTAAATGTAAAAATTGTGAAATTTTTGAAATGTTATAACTTTTTTGTTTATTAGTTTACCATCACCAAATTTTTATGGTAGATTGCTAATACAATGGACCGTTTTCCCTAAAAACTTCAAGTTGGTAAAAAGATAGGGTTTTGAGATATTTGAGTTTTTGTGACAAAAATGATGTTTTTCAATGATAAAATAGATTTTTTTCACAGTGTATATTTTCTTAGAAATCATCATTTAGCTATCTAACTTTGCTGAAAAATTCATAACAATCGAACAATCCGTTTTTGCTGTGCATATTTTTGAATGTTTTTGAACCATTTTCACATACACCCTTTTGAAAAGTTAGTCGTGGCTCTAAATAAAAATTTGATATCGAAAAATGGCGATTTAGATGGAACTGAAAAACTGTGCAAAGTTTCAGTTCAATAGAAAATCATGAATTAAAAATTTTCCTTAATTTTGATGCTGTTGCTTGGAATCGCTCTACTGGTTCTACGTATTGCCAGTTTCCCCATTCCCCCATTTCATGTTTGCCAGTCGCAGGACAAAAATAGACAGAGATTTGAATGCAAGATCAAACAATGAACCTCTCTCTCTTACCAACAGCGCTATCGCGGTGCGCAGACATGTGCACTGTAACACTAATAACAGTGGTGGCGTTCGCATGGCCCGTCGTCGGCTGTTTCGGAACAAAGAGAACGACGAAAAAGTTGCTAGTCGACTATTTATGATTGAGCTTCGTCATGGGGTGCATTTTGGCGGCGACAAAGATTCTTTCCAGACGGAGATGATTTTTTTTTTATTTTTTGTTTTGTTCGCGTTGTGAGAACGGCGATTATACACGTACCTACGTGAGCAAAGGTAAAAGGTAATTATATCATATGCCGATATGATTACTTCTGCAGATGCTGTTTAGTTTTATTATGTTTTAGATTATTTTTAGTAATGAAAAAAGATATTTATGACATAATGTCAAACAATATATGATCGAATAATAATAGATCGAAAGAAAAAAGTTATAATAGACAAATGCAATCATCAATTGAGCAGAATTGTCTGTATAGTTGACATTTTTATTGATTAGAATTATTTAGTAGGTACCATATTTGCTATCTCCACTCTCACTAACATTCATTACTTCGTAATACATAGTCTGTTCGGTACTTTTCGACGTTATAATTAGAGGTTAGAATAGCAGTACTGTTAAAATGACATATAAATTCAACTAAGTTTACTCAATTTTGAGATAAAAAAAAAGTCATTTGCAGATGTATCACTTTTTGAAGCTAAAATTTTACTTAACCTATAAGAATTGGGAATCGTAGAAAAGTTATAGGAATTTGGCATCGTAACGGGACTGGGATATTGAAAGAAGGAAATTAATACAAAGATAAACATATCAATAGCTATGATGCTATATTTACCCAAAACTCAAATTATAGCAATGAATAAAATAAAAAATACGGAAGAGTCTGATGAAATTTCTGCAATGCCTTTATTTTTTACTTCATAATATGAAACAGCAGACAATAAAATAAAGCAGGTAAACTATGTAATGGTTATATCTGCGATAAATTTTCTCCGATTTGGACAATATTGATCTCATTTGATCCAGATTTATTTTTTCCATCAAAAACAAATCCGACTGAACCGATCTGGTCATCGTGAGTTAAGAAAAAACCCGAATCGCCATACACGTGGAATTTTCCATAGACCAGCTGCAATTGGCTTCTTTAGTGGTGTTGAGATAATTCCATATTCACAATCTACATGCCAAACTGAGCCGAAATCCAAATTTTCATGAATTTTGGTGCCCGGGAACCTATTTAAAAATCGATTCAAAGTTTGTATGGGAGCGATTTGTCGAATCACCCCTCGTCGCATTTCGTACTGGGCGGAGCTGTCAAGCAGTTGCCCAGCTGTCAAAAGGTGATTTCAAAAAATCTTTTTGTAATTGAATTTAGGTATCAAAATAAAGTTTTAAAAATCTGAAAAAAATCATACTGGCTTAAAAAAAAGGTGCTCTTTCGAATAAAATCAAAAAATCAATATATTATTCTTAATTTAAAAACCCAATTGGTGATTGGTACAAATTAAGTACCTTACCAAGAAAAAAATGTTAAATTTAAATTTATACGTTCAATATGTAGTCCGTCCAAAGTCTTACACCGTACATGAAACCGTTTTTAATTAGATTTTGTTTTATATTTTATAGAGGCATTTTAAAATCTTCTCCTGTGTGGTAGGGATAGGATTTTTCAAAACACCATCGTTCTTCTTCTTCTTCATGCATCATCAAATCACCAATAGCATATCTGCCCAGCCTAGGCCCAAAGTATTGACTTCAAAGTAATCATTACGAAGCATAAATGTCAATTTCTTGATTTTGCTTTGGCTGACCAAGCCAAGATTGACCGTAGCATTTTCATAATTCAAATCTCAATTTGTTCATCGAGCACATGTTCTGTTGTGCTGCACGTGGATGTCAAAGCGTTTTCAACAGTGTAATTACGAAGCATGTTTCACGAGAGATCATATCTTTTCAATACGCTAACTCCAACAACGCCGACATTAGAATAGAGGAGCTTAGAAGCAAAGGGGTGTAAGTTACAAAAACCCACTTTCGAGTAAATGAGCTTTGAAGTTTTTCACCAGTTTTTCACCCCATTCAAAATGTATGGAGTTTCAATATCAACCCAATTTTCTCTGATTTACTGTAATTTTTCTTATCATCATAAAAATAATCTTTATAAAGTTCCTGTGAGCTTGAAATCTGAAGATTTTTTTATATGTTCAGCTCAAACTCGACAAAACGGTCACTTACAACTCTTTGCATCTGGGCCCCTCAATAGCATAAGGATATATTCCAGAAAATTTGCACTTTTGGGAATACCACATAACCCAATCGTTCTATTCGCCTAACCAATCAATAAAAAAAAAGATTTCTTATTCAAACGAGTCGAAGTTCACTTAAATCGGTTCAAAGTTGAAAAAATATGAGTACTTTTCAGTTTTGAGGGTAGCCGGATACGCTTCCGGCATTCTACGCAATGAAAAACAAGCAAAACTGCAGCCCCTCAACAGCAATTGAATGTTTTTTTTTTTAATTTTTCAATTACATAGAATAAAGCTGTTTCCTTATAAGCATTTTCTGATCTTTTACCTGCTATCCATCGACCTTTTGCTCTACAAGCAATGAAAAAAACGAATACTTAATCAAATTTCTCATTTTTTGTAATATAGCTAAAAATTAAAATTATTTCATATTCTGCTATAATTATGTTATTTTTGCAACTAATTATTTTGTTCAGTTGCAAAAATAACAAAGTTATAACAGAGTTTGTTCTGATTTATTTGTAACAAAACTAGTTACAAAAGATTATAATATATATTGTTACAATTTAGTTTGAAAAAGTTTGAAACAGTCCAGGTCATTACAAAATTATAACATAATTTGTTAGTTATATCACATTAAGATATAATTATGATATATTCTTGTTATGTTCATCTAGTCGGGTATGGCCTCCACTTTAGCATCCTATTCTACATCATATATGACTTCGTGATGGCTGAGAATTCTATATATTTAGACCAATTAGAATGCGAACTTCAGTTTCTCTCTTCCCTAATAGGTGTATTTTCAACTATTTATGTACCTATCTTTCAAATCGATAGATACGACTTCATCCTCTGGAACGACAAGGAAAACATGTGAAATACAAAATATTTCTGAAAAATCCCATTCAAAACCATTTACAATTTTGGATTCAGCTGTCTGTATTAGCTTCGTTCAAACAAGTTTACTCCATAAGTTTGACATTTTTATCATTGAAATTCACATGTCAAAGGCGGAATCTGGAACGTCCCTTTGAAAACCTTAAAAACCTTCAATATCGTCTGCTATGTTCTCGTTTAGATGTATGCAGGGTACTGCGCCACTTGGGCAGTGGCTGGTATTTTGGGTACTTTTCAGCTACAACTCAGTCAATTTCAGAAATTTAGCAAAACCTCGCGCCGCCCAGCAGGGACTTTGTTTTGTACACATTACAGCACCTCCATGTCACGTAATATACCACACCTCTTATCAAATGTGATACCGTAAGCGTACCATACTTTGCGCACCTAGGGCCTATCTTTGCGCACTTTTCAAAAAATCGTTAAACAGTTTTTCTGGTGCATTATGCAAACTTTTTCCCACGGAATACTAGCTAGTGATATGGGGCATGCACTTTGTCTCAGTTTGGATGTAATGATAAATGGAAGAGGAAGACAAATTGATGAGTGAATATGCAGTTGCTTTCCCTCAAATGCTGTAAATAACGTTGTAGAATGACGTAGGTTTTGTTTCAAAATGTGTTGTAGTTTAGATAGCAATACCATAAAGTATTTGTGCACTCTCAATAATACAATAATAACCAAACTTGTTCTACAACAGAATGTAATATTGAAATGTTATTTAAGGGCTGCATACCAATTGCTTGGTCATAACAAAATAAGATTATCCAACAAAACATGTTATGGAAACGTAATGCCTTGATAATTCAATAATAACAAAACAAGATATTCAAACAGGTTTTGTGATTTCGTAGTTATTAATTTGATATTCCCCTCTGCTCGGGTCGAGTTCTGCACCGAGTTGCGTACAACGTTTTTTGCAATTTCGTAAATTACCGCTTGTGATTAGTGTTAACAAAACTTTCCCATCAAATTGCAGACTGATTTTCAAAGCATTATTTCAGAAAATCTGATCATAGCAGGTTATACTGTGTAGATGTCACAATTTTCAAAACTGCGTCTAGAAAGTATCAAGAAGTTAATGAAACCTGAAAACAGTGCTGTAATGGTTCATTACGCAACGCAAATCAGTGCTGTAATGAACCATTACAGCACTGTTTATTTGGTGCGGGAAATTAGGCCTTTTCCTGTCAGATTTGCATGAGGTAAAACAGCCTATTACGATGAGAAATTGCAAAATAGTAGTTTACGCAACAAGGTGCAGAATGACGATTTTTACAGCACAATTCGTACATTTATCCAACGAGGCTTGCCGAGTTGGATAGTTACGACGAGTGCTGTAAAATCAAGTTCTGCACCGAGTTGCGTACAACGTTTTTTGCAAGTTCATAAATTACCGCTTGAGGATCGTTTTTAACAAAATTATCTCATCAAAATGCACACTGATGCTTATAGCCATGTTCAAGAAAATCTGATCATAGCTGGTTATACTGTGCAGTTGTCACAATTTTCCAAAACTGCGTCTGGAAGTTGATCAAAACTGGAAACAGTGCTGTAATGGTCCATTACGCAACGCAAATCAGTGCTGTAATGAACCATTACAGCACTGTTAGTTTAGTGTGGGAAAGAAGGCCTTTTCCTGTCAGATTTGCGTGAGGTAAAACAGCCTATTACGATGAGAAATTGCAAAAAATATATTAATGTTGTATGTTTGACGGTCTTAACATAAAGAGGGCACGGTGTGCCAAAAACCGTCATTAACAAATAAAAATGTCCACCCAAATGGCACCCGGCATTCAAAAGATATACTATTCCAGTATCTCCTCTGAAAATTTGAAAAAGTTTCATCGAGGGAAACTAAAGTTTTTGTGATTTGAAGATTTTGAGCCATTTCTATAGGATTTTCTTATACAGGGTGCGTGCGGTAATTTTGCACTAACCTTCAAACAGGAATATTTCATCAAAGGGTTGCAATAAAAATATAAATCCCACATCATCAAATGCATCATATTTCTAGTGAACTGTGAAAAATATAAAACCATTACTAATCAAAAACGTGGTGGTATGATCCTATCAGATCCTATGTTTTACACTAGCGCGCTCAATAACATTTCGGGTTCTACTATTTGTTGTGTAAATAAGACGAAATCAGTAAAATGTAATGTGTAAAAGCCCGATAATGATACACGAGACGTAATGATACAGATATGCTTCAAAAATTATAATTTAAATAATTTTGACGTGGTGATTTTAACACATTATCGAATAGTATCAATAAAAACTGGTTGTTTTGTCGATACACTAAGTCTAGGGTACAACTTTTTTTTTAGCAAGCAGATGTTCCGCATAGAATTCCCTATAATAATACTAAAAATAAGGGTTATTGAACGCTTCCAATGCCATCTAGTGGCAGAAAACTAAAACTATGCCATTCCTGCACATATTTGTACCAGGTTTACCATATAAACTTCAGACTAGTCGAGCGATACCTAAGACCTTATCAATTCAGCTCAAATTTGTGCTGTAGCTTATGGGAGTCTAAAACAGCAAATTGAAGTGGTCAGACTTGGGATATATTAGTTTTAAATGTTCTCATAAATGTTTGAGCAGCCCTAGTAGAATACCATTGCTCAAATTAGAATTTCCGACTTCTTCCAGTTATTTCTCCGCTATCTTCCATTCCAGCGATGTAGTTTTTTTGTAGGTAACAAGTCTATGGAATCCCCCAACTACATTGAAAAAATCAGCTTCATGGCGTTCTTGACAGCTGAGAAAATGCAGATAGTATGCAGCTGCTCCATATATTTATACTCAAGTTGTTCGCATTTTCGTCTTCTAGAAACCTCTTTTTCAAATTTATGGGATATTTTTTGAACGGCACACATAACGATGCTACTATTGGAGCTCTTCGTACAAAAAAAATATTCTAGTTTTACCTAAAATAACACAATTGTTGACCAAAATATAGAGAACAACACTAAAACGGACTTGCAGCGTTTCTCAGGATCGTTCAAAAAAGGTTATCGATATTAGGACCACCTCTTTCTTCCTAAATCATTGAAATAATCACAACTGTTCGCGAAAAAATCATTTAGTATAGATCTATAGTCGAATTATTTTTAAAACGTGTTTTATGATTACGATATGATTTAGTGCAAAAATATCGCACGCACCCTGTATGAGTAAATATGCGCGCACGGTGTGCCTCAAACCGCTATTAACTAATAAAAATATACACCATATTGACACCCGGCATTCGAAAGATATACTATTATAGCATTACCTCCGAAAATTTGAAAATGTTTCATTGATGGAATCAAAAGGTTTTCCTGGTTGAAGATTTGAAGATTTTCCTCTATTTTCATAGAATTAGCTCATACAGTGACCTACACAAAAAAAGATCCATTTTACGTTGTTTTAGTAATCTATGTTGAAAAATATTTGGGTTTTGAGCAATAAAATGATTTCTGATAAGATTGAGAGAATTGCTTAAAAATTGGGTATGACAGAAAAAAAGATCCACTTAGCAATTAATTCTGAAACTTTAAAATTTCACCAAATTTTCACACGTTTTGCTTCATGGTTTATGCTGTTGTGATGTTTTTGACATATGACATTTATTTAAACATGAGTGTTATCAATTTTAGGGTAATATGGGGCGAATTTATTTTTCATGGTTAATATAATAGTTAAAATTTTCCCTAAACTACCTTGCTATCCGTAAGCAAGAATGAATGCTATTAATCTACAATACAACAATAATTCAGCTTGCAGACATACAGGAAAATAGGGCCCATATAGCCGAGGCGATAAACGCACGGGTATTCAGCATGACCATGCTGAGGGTGACGGGTTCGATTCCCGGTCGGTCCAGGATCTTTTCGTAAAGGAAATTTCCTTGACTTCCTTGGGCATAGAGTATCTTCGTGCCTGCCACACGATATACACATGCAAAATGGTCATTGGCAGAGGAAGCTCTCAGTTAATAACTGTGGAAGTGCTCATAGAACACTAAGCTGAGAAGCAGGCTTTGTCTCAGTGAGGACGTTACGCCAAGAAGAGGAGAGGAGGACATACAGGAAAATACTTTTTTGAACAATTTTTATGAGTTTTGGTCGACTAATGCAAAGAAATGCACATGTTGTGAAGATTATTAAGGATTATTTGATATTATTTGATAATTCAAAACACTGGCGCTATTGTGGCCACTCGCAATATTGTCGAAGAGTGTTTCATTGACTCTTCAAATCATAAACAAATATTATTAAGTTTCACAAGCACCATTCCAAAGATACGACATTCAAACAACTTCTCTCTGAAAATTTGACAACATTTCATTGAAACGATCGCAAATTACAGTGGTTAGAAAATATAAAATATATGATAAAGTATATTGAAAATGTAGTAACTTCATTGAATATTATAACTAAATAGGTGTTTTTAACATGTTTATAGACAAAGCGATAGTATGCATATCCCCAATGAAATTGGAATCAAAGATTAAAATTGTTGTTACTGATGATCATTCAAATGAAATATTTTCATTCGGAAAACACGTTGGTAGCATGACGCATAAAAGTTGGCTAGTAAAATTATTAGCATTTAGGGATTTAGGTTTACTTAAAGAGCTTCAATATCTTAAACATGGTTCTACCCTATTACCCCGAATGCCACTACCCCGAAACCCATTACCCCGAATGGGCCATTACCCCGAACGGGACACTACCCCGAAAGCATATTTTTAGATGGGTTATTCTGATGATGGGTATTTTATATTTTTATTAATTTAATAACATTACTGACAGCTTTAATACCAGAAGATATCATTGTAAAGAATAACCTTAAAACAAAATAATGGAATAATACGTATTAGAGATGATCTTGTATGAGATAGAGCTGTCAGCAAAGGTCCTTCAAATACTGGCTATCGATATTGGCTCATTAAGCCAAAAAGACATTTGGTCAAAGTATCACTGATAAGTCTAATGATCATTAGGCGAGATCAAATAATACAAATTGCAAAATAGGCCCGGAAAGAACATTTTATAGTAAGAAAAAGAAAAAATCTTTTAAGGAGGAATAGAAGATTTGGTAATAAAACTCAATAACAGTGTAACTTAAAAAAAATATTCCTTAAATGGGAATAAATGTGAATGATAGGTTGGCCGCCAATAAGGTCTGCAAGGATATAACTAGAAAGAACAGCATATAAATTGAAGAAGGGCAAATCTCCTATTGGACCATTCATAAACTACGTAGACCGAATTTTGGTCACCTTGGACATCTCCCCCTCTTCATCGTAGAATTTTAAAAGGCAATTACACCGTCTTCGGCCAGAGGCCGAACAGACTGTACATTACTAACATTAGACAATGGACAACACGTATAACACTCAGTGGCCCAGTGGAGTATTTTCTGTTTTGAAAAATTTTCCTCGACCGGAGCGGGAATCGCAAACTTCAGCTTGAGAAATTGTTGTTCAGCTATTTCTGTTTCTTGGGCCGCTAACCGCTCGGCCACAAAGTCCACGATTTGTTCATACAAAAATTTGTAAATTTGTATAGAGCTTAGAATTTGGATAGACCCTCTCCTACTTACATAGTTTGTGCACGGCCCCTATACATAAATCTGCAAAGGGCAACATGGCTACCAAACAACTCTGTAGCAATATAAGTCGAAAGAACAGCCCAACTTTAAAAGAAGGAAAAACACCAGATGGAATTAATAGAGATATGTCGCCAATCAACACGGTAACGACGTAACTAGAAAGAACAGCCTATAAATTAAAGAAAGGCAAATCTCATATACAGTAATCAGCTTTCACTCCCAGTAAACTATATAAGTGCAGGTAGAAGAACAGCCTTTCATGAAAAGAAAAGCTACAGTTTAGTCGCCAGAATAAAAATAGTTAATTTGGTCCAACGATGCTGGATCTACCTTGCTAAGTGAACTGAACTGAATATCTAAAATCCAGTCCAGTACTACAATCTTGAAAAAAATATTCAGAAAACAATTTTAGGGCTTGATGTTCTGGAAACTGATCATCACAATAAAAAGAAAATCAAAAGAAATCTAGTTGCCAGTTTGGCCGCAAGTCAATTCTGAAAAATTTTACTTGGAAGAACAGCCTATTATTCAAAGAAGAACAAATCCGCTATGGAGTTATTCGTGTGTGAAGAATTAGCATTAAGTTAAAATTCACAAATACAAAGAAATATATAAAAAAAATAGTTATTCGTCTACAAATAAACTACGTAACACTCAAACTCGAAAGAACAGCTTCTGATGAAAAGACGGAAACATTTCTATAAAGAAATTAACAGTTTGGCTACCAAACAACTCTGCAATAGTACACGGTTGGAAACTGCAAACTCAAAAGAACAGCCTTTTTTTTAAAAGAAGGCAAATATTTGAAGAAGTGTAGTTTGATAACCAGCACAATCGTTTGCCACCAGTTACAATCGTGCTTGAGGCCAACCAACTTTTAAAAAAAGGGAAAATTTCAGTTCGAAATACTTGTAGTTTTTATAGCCATAGCTATAAGTTCAAAAGAGCAGCTAGTTGAAAATATGGAAAATTTGTCTTTACTTGTCTTCTTAATTTCATTGCGTTTGCTGCTTTCATTTTCACGAACCTTACTTTTGCATGAAGCACAACATACGGAAACCTAAGGGAAACGGAACCTATCTTAAACAATGTGCTCTCATTGTCATGCTGTCTAAAACGAAGTAAATAAGAGCTTTTTTATTTGTGTTTTATTTTTATATTTTTTTACTCGTTACAAAAAGAAAACGGAAAAAATCGGTACCTAAATCGTCTGTTTAAGAATAGAATTAACATAGGGGCATAGTATGGAGAAGAGTATTCATGCCTACACTAGTTACTGATTACCCTTTTCTAACTTATAATCACCTTCATCAACTTCTAATCGGTCACCACTTTTTCGGTGATCTCCTGAACGATTCGGGGTAATGCCCCTTTCGGGGTAGTGGCTTTCGGGGTAATGGCTTTCGGGGAAATGGCTTTCGGGGTAATGGCGTTCGGGGTAATGGCGTTCGGGGTAGTGGCCTATTCGGGGTAATGGCAGGCGGGGTAGTGGCGTTCGGGGTAATGGGGTGGAGCCCTTATACATTATACCAACGATTTACAAAGCTTCCTAGGAATACCAAACTTTGGCTGTGAATTCACTTTAACTCTCGTTTCACCATGAAACGTTTTCAAATTCACCGACAAGATACCAACATATCACGTGCCTAAAAAAACGGATGCCAAACTTTAAAGTTTAATGTTTATGTAATAAACGCTCACGGCGCTCACTTTTTTTTGTATTCGAGTAGCAGGCAGAACTATGGAATATTATTTATATTCCACGGTAATTTACATTTCTCTCAATGAAATGTTGTTATATTTTTAGAGAAGTAGTTTGAATATTGTACTTTTGGAATTTGTGAAACTCATTACACTATTCAACACTAGTTCGTGTTATGAGATGAGGGTTTGGGACCCTAGAAACGCTAATGCGTATATCAATAGAACATCCCAAGTTCTCAATTCAAACTTTGGTCATAAACTGTAAAGTCTCGTTCCAATATTTTTCGAAAATTCTTTTATCATGACACTTCTTGAAACCCTAGTTCTTTTTTTTCTCATCCCATAATACGAACTTTTTTTTAACTTTGTCGAGTAGTGTTATTATTTGTTTATGTTATGAAAAGCACCGATTGACTATATTCTCATATATGAGCTACAGTCAGGATTCGTTATACATAGTTGGTGGTACTTTGCGGCACCTTCCAAAAATTAATGGAATTGGTTGAAAGACAACAGCGAAATTGCGATGGGCTTAAAGTGGATGGTACCGTGAATAACGAATCCTGACTGTAATTCTATGAAAATAGAGGAATATCTTTAAACAGTCAAAACTTTGGTTTCCCTCGATAAAACATTTTCAAATTTTCGGAGGCTATGCTATAATAGTATATTTTACGAATGCCGGGTGTCAGTTTGGTGTACATTTATGTTTGTTAATAGCGATTTCAGGCACATCGTGCGCGCATATTTACTCATATGAGAAAATACTACAGAAATGGCTCAAAATCTTCAAATTATAAAAACTTTAGTTTCCCTCGATGAAACATTTTCAAATTTTCAGAGGAGATACTAGAATAGTATATCTTTCGAATGCCGGGTGCCATTTTGGTGGACATTTTTATTTGTTAATAACGGTTTTTGGCACACCGTGGAGGGGACTTGAAACTTGTTTTAAAATTCCACTTTTTTAAAGAGACACGGACAACGTCTTCAGCTTTCGGCTGTACAGACTGTTTTAAACTTAACATTAGACAACGGACAACGGAGCATGCACCAGTGGAAACGGGGAAGAAACTATTCTCACGAAAAGTTTCAACGCCCGAAGCGGGAATCGAACCCTCACCCCATAGCATGGTGCGATTATAAGCTTGGTGACCCTAACCGCACGGCTATGAGGCTCCACGCTTTGGAACAATCCACTGGCGTAACATAGCTAAAAAGCCGCAGAAGGAAATTTCGATGGCTTACGGGGTCTACTACTAGCACCCAAACCCTACATTTTTCAAAAATTTAAAAACCCAATTGGTCTGAAATCTCAGGTCTGAAATGACAGTGCGGCACGCGAAACAAAACAAAAAAGACGTGCTGTGTATAGGTTGTGCTCCTGTCGTCTTTTTGAACCAATTTGGCTGATGGTCACTTTGTTTGTAGGGGCGTAATCCGGCTTCAGAAGTTTCTGTTAGTTTCGAGGAGGTCCGCCCGGAGGAGCGAATCGCGGGCTTCTTATTTTTTGATTCGGCTGGTGCGATGGAGGCCGGAACCATCAATAATGGTGACTCAGGGAGTGCAAGCGGAAATGCGCGGCTAGCAGCTTGAAGAGCCGAAACAAACTTTGAGGTACCATCAGGGTACCAGATTCCGCTCATCTAAGGCCAGTTTTGCAGAAAAACATCATCTGTTAAATAAAATGACTGGTAACCCAAATTGGAATGTTTTTGCATTTTAAGTTAGTTTAATCTAAGTACAATCAGATACAAAACAAGAATTATGTAGAACTTTTCATAAAAGTATGATTTTATTACAATTTGTGTGAGACCAAAGTGGTCCTAATTCCGCTCATGGACAAATGTATGCCATCTTTTAAATAGACTTTTGCGGAAAAGTGAATTATTTTTGCAACTCTATGTTTTTACAATTATTTTTTCCTGTTCAGCGGGAGTGTATAATAGTGATTAAATGCACTGTGTATCAAAATCGACAGTTTTTACGATTTTCACTTTTTTTGCGTGAGCGGTTATTGGAACACATAAAATTTCGCACAGCTTTTTTGGGTCCAATAGCCGCTCAAAAAATTCTACTGTTTTGTTTTTAAAATTTATGTTATTCGGTAAATATTGCATAAAATGGCTTTGCTCTCATATAATTTATATTGTCCAAGAATATCAGCGACGAAAAGGGGGTATTTATGCATGAAAACTTGATTTTTGCAACAGTGAGCGGCTATTGGGTCATGAGCGGCTACTGGTACACTGACGGTAACTCACGTGAACCGGTCATCAGCCACTAAAGCAATTGCCCGCCAACATGATGCTTGTGGTCTATCATACTTGCATCTTTTGACTTTAATTTGAAGAAGAGTGTCGATGAAGATAAATCGATCATGTTACTTTCGCCTTTATTCAAACTCAATCTACAATTGAAGTTGAATAGTGGTTTCTGCTTTTAGTAGTGTTGCGTGTACGTACACGCTGCATTACACGAACACCACTTGAGTTACTGGTTGAAAATAGTAAACAAAGATCAGCTGTTCCCAGCAAAATCAAATGGACATATTTTCAACCAGTAGATTTGCATTAGTGTTCGTGACACCGTGCTGCGAAACCACTATAAAAAGTCTGAAAACGGTCATCAATCGGTAGTTTTTATTTTCAATTTGCTAGGAAAAATGTAAAAACCATCTTTATTTTAGTTTCTTCTAATAAATCACTTGCACCAACTATATTATGTAGGTACACGGTTCCTATTATGGTGGTAAAATTGAACATTGGTTCCTGTAGTGGCGCATCCCATAGTATTCTTATGGGACCCAACACTAAAGGAACCCTATCACCACTATAGTTGCAAATGAGCAAGCAATTTAAAACTTAAAAATAGTTCTTTAAAATAGGGTTTTGACAAATCCTGAACACAAAACTTAATTAATGTCATTAATTAGGTATAAAACATCTATTTAAAATGTCATTTGCGAGCTTTTTGGTCAAAGTAGTGCAAAATTGCCACTACCACCATTATTGGGACTGTCTCTACTTAAGGAGCATTTACCCCAACATTTTTTTTTTGAATAAACTCATTTTATTCATGAGCAAGACGTCCTTTGAATTGCAAAAGGTCGCGTCTTCGTGATTCGTGTGTTAAGCTGTAATTGCTTGACACGATCAATCATTCAACCGGTTCTAGCGGCGATTCTTAATTTATGGATGCAAGAATGTTGTGTTTCAGTGCTCCATAGAACTCATTTGAGCTTGTTATTCACGTATAGTTAGTTGACACAATGGAGACCATCCTTATTTGATATAACAGAATAATAGAACATCAGGATAACAATGGAGACTATCATTATATTAATATTACCACTAGTAATAAATTCAGGTAAAAAATTAATAATATTTAAATAAAAAATGTATTAGTGATAAGTGAACTAACAGTAAATGATATAATGAATTCCATCAAACTGCTGTTTTCAGCAAATGCTGCTTTCCCAAATTCTAATAGTTGCGGAGTGGACAATGCAGATCGGATTTATCCAGGGAACATTACAGGCATTACCAGTTATCCTTGGGCGAGCAATTTGATTTTTCACGAAAGCGGACGAAACGAAGATCTTTTTCGTTGCGGAGGAAGTTTGATTTCTGATCGTTATGTACTTACAGCAGCACATTGTTTCGACAGTCTTGGCGATGGCTATGAACTGTGAGTGATATACTGATTTGCATACTGATTAAGATTACCACATATATTTTGTTTCCTATACATATTTAGTCAACGCATACGATTCGGTGAATGGGACGTCCAAAATGAACTGGATTGTGATTATCATGGTTACTGCAATGAGCCAATTTTGGAAGTCGGGTTTGAAAAGATTGTTGCTCATAAGGATTACAATGAACGAACATTAATCAACGATATTGCACTGATTAAATTGAACGAAAGCATTGAATTTACAGAAGCCATTTCACCAGTTTGCTTACCTTTGAGTAAGGAATTGGAAAACCTGGAAGTTGGAAATAAAAAGTTTACAATCGTCGGGTGGAAAAATATCAGACATAGAAATGGAACATATGGTAAGTAAGCCAAACGCTAGATACTCCACTCAAAAATAGTCTTTGATATAAATATGATCAATATTTCTTTTAGAACCTACTAGCCCGATCAAGTTACATGACTGGATGTTGGAAGAAGTCGACGCGGAAACCTGCAGCAATTTGGTTGGTGAGCCTATCAGTGCGTCACAGATATGCGCACTAGGCAAAGATACATGCCGCGGCGATTCCGGAAGTGGATTGATAAGAAAGGTGAACGGTTTCTACTCTGTCAACGGTATTGTAAGCGTGGGATGTGGTGGCAAAAATGTACCAGCTGTGTATACTAAGGTAGATATGTTTTTGGATTGGATCAGAGATAATATAGTGGATTGAGCTATGAAAGTTTCAAATAAAATGTAGTGGAATGATTTTATGTACAATGGGAGACATCTTTGCTGAGCTGGGTTTCCTATTTGAATGCGATTTCAAAAAGTTGGATCCCAACTGTTTCTTAACAAAAATATGTGAAAACAACCTGTTTCCAGCAAACTTTGTCCTGCTTACTTCGTTTATTGGCGTTCCAAGTCAAAGTCCTCGTTCAAGGGGATAGACTAAATGATCGGGACAGGCAAAATATTCACTTTTCAAAAAAATGGTCAACAAGCTGTAACTTTTCGAAAAATGCATCAAAAAATGTCAAATTTTTACTTTAAGTTGGTCAACTAGTTATCTAGGGTTCTAATTCGGGGTCGGTCCAGGATCTTTTCGTAAAGGAAATTTCCTTGACTTCCTTGGGCATAGAGTATCTTCGTGCCTGCCACACGATACACACATGCAAAATGGTCATTGGCAGAGGAAACTCTCAGTTAACAACTGTGGAAGTGCTCATAGAATACTAAGCTGAGAAGTAGGCTTTGTCCCAGTGAGGACGTTACGCCAAGAAGAGGAGGAAATTCGGGGAAGATTGGGCTATTCTACATGAAGTAAACAGTGATAGTGTAGGTCTCCAGTTAGCCTAGTGGTTAAGGATCTTGAATCCCGCTCCAACAGTGCATCACAACTTCAGACGCACACATCTCAAGAAGCAAGCTTCAAACAACAGAGTATTTTATTATTCTGTTCTTGCTCACTTGTAATTAGGTTAAAAATAAGAAGCTCAGGTGCGCTGGTGAGATTTGTGCTTTCAAAATCGTGAGTAGGTGCCAAAGTCGGCCATTGTGGCGGCCATTTTGGGATTTTAGCAAGTATGTCCTTAAGACTATGGATCGCTAATCCGGACACGACCCGTTCCGGTCCGGAAAATTTTCTCGACTCCCTGGGCATAGTGTATCGTTGTGCTTGCCTCACAATTTATACAAATTCATGCAATGGCAGGCAAAGAAAGCCCATCAATTAATAACTGTGGAAGTGGCCAAAGAAAACTAAGTTGAAGCGCGGCAGGCCAAGTTTCAGTGGGAACGTCAAGCCATAAAGAACAAGAAGAGGCACGCATACCAGGAACCAACATATTATCGAACTTGAATGAACCTAAAATCTTCTTTCACAGGTTTCAGTTTATGGTCTAACCTTTCAGAAAAGCCTTGGTTCAAAATATTCTATCGGTGAAAAATGAGATAAATCACATTTGTAGATTTTGTACCGATTTGCAGTATAATAGAACATTGACAATTTTTTTGAGTTTACCTTAAATACTTTTGATTTTACCATGCTTTTTTTCTGCGTGTATTATCGGGGTTTCAGCTGAGGACAACTATTCTTCTTCAATATGTGGTTTTATAAACACCTACAAGAATACTTGGGATTGAGTCCATAAAACCATAAACACAACAAGAACGGTTGGACTTATTGTCAGTTTTAAAAGGCTCTTGTAGTTATCTTCAATCAATCATTCTTGAGCAAGAGCAACTGTTCTAGCGTGAGAACAGTTTGTACATTATATCGTCGGTTTCCTGCAATAGGGGCACAACTCAAAATTTGTCATTTTTTAGATTTTGATGACAAATGATGAAAAACTATGTAAAATTTCATCTCACAAAGACCCGTTCCAAAATTCGTTGTGAAACGCGAGATTTGGGCATTTTCACCAATTTTCCGTAGTAAGGGCACAACTCAAAATCAGTCAACTTTTTCAATAGTCGTAATTTGTAATTTGTAATTTATTTAAGTAAGTACGATAGCCTGCTAGTTACAAAACTTTTGCTCAGGTCAAGGAACCGGAACCGGATATTGGAAAGCTAATTGGTAATTGGACTACAATTGACAACATGAAAAGAACGTCTGTTTTCACACGTCTACTTAGAGTTATTCAAAATTTTTCTTGAACGCTGTTAAAGTTGGTTGCTGTCTCAGGGCCAAAGGCAGCTGATTCCAGGCTGATGCTCCACCGATGAGGATACTTTTTCCGCTACACGTCGTATGGTGTGGTAAGACGAAGGTACGTGTTCGGTCGTTAATTCCTGGTTGAAGGTGCTGGAGAAGGTACGGTGGTAGCTCGCGATGATGGCCGCGTCGTAGAAAGCAGCAGACTCGAAGTCGGTAATTTTCCAGGAGATCCCTACCCAGGATCGTGTGACGAACCTCAGCAGTGGTGTCACGCCGGCGAAGGCTGTAAACGAATCGTACAGCTGCTTTGAAGCTCTGGTGCAGTTGTTGTTTCAGCGCTACCGATAACCCTGTATAGTATACCACGTCGCAGTACGTATACAGTGGAACGATGACCGCTTGGACCAGCTTTTTTCGTGTGGAGACCGACAGCACGCTTTGAAACCGGCGGAAGGTTCGTAGTGTGCCGTACACCTTTCTCACTACATCGTTGACTTGGTTCTTCCAGCTAAGGTTTTTATCCATAGTAAGCCCTAGGTTAGTAACGCTGTCCGAGAGCTGGATATGTTCCCCACAGAAGACGATGTTGTTTTGTGGAGCGACATTCCCATTCTTACAAAAAACGATTGCTTGTGTTTTTTTCGGGTTGGGTGTTAGCATGTTGCGTTGCGTCCAAGCTTCGATCGATCGTAGGTCTTGGTTGATGACGTCTATCAGTCTATCGACCTGACTGATAGGCCCAGACGTGTAAATCTGGAGGTCGTCTGCATAAAGTTGATATTTGCACTTGAGAACATTTGGTAGGCTGTTAATGAACAAACTAAAAAGCAGTGCACTGAGACATGATCCCTGAGGGGTTCCATCTATCAGTTGTAGTTCTGTAGAACAATTGCCCGCGTGCTTGACAACCTGACTCCTTTGTGATAAAAACGACGAGATCAAATCACATGCCGCCGGAGAAAATCCAAACTCTTGTCTCAGTTTCCTCAGGATGATTCGGTGTTTCACGCAGTTAAAAGCCAGCGAAAAATCAACCAGAACCATTACTGTGCAGTGTTGATTGTCCAGTTTATTGTAGATGTTATGACTCACCTCTGCAAGGGCGGTAGTGGTGCTGTAACCGCGTCGGTACCCCGATTGATGCGAAGCCATAAGGTGTGCATTGGGCTCGTTGAGATGGTGAGATATCTGATCCAGCAAGATCTTTTCCAGGACCTTTGAAATCGATGGGAGGACGCTAATAGGTCGGAAGTCTTTAGGGGCTGTTGGATTTGATAACTTAGGGATCGGGGTAATGACTGCTTTTTTCCAGGATGATGGGAAGGTTTTACTTTCAATGATGGCATTGGAGAGATGTGTCAGTAGTGGAAGGATGAATGGACTTAGCATCTTCACGAATGATATCGGGATATTGTCACTTCCTGTAGCATTTGAGGTTATTTCAGACATCTTCTTCGCTACTTCTGCAGCATTGGTGAGTCGAAATTGTAGTTCCTCTTGAACTTGGGCTGGTGCGGCTTCTGGAGTTGTAGGTGCTGCTCCACGGCTGTTTTGCAGCCTTAGATGTCCCTCAGTAAAAAAACTGGTTAAGTTGATGAGCGTCGAAATCGTTAGAGGGAGTTGCCTTTTTTGCATTGTTATGCACTCCTTCTCTCCGCAAGTTGTTCCATAGTTGTTTTGGAGGAAGGGTTGTTGAAAAGTTTTGCTCAGCGTATCGTTTTTTGGCGCACGTGATTAGCGACTTTACTCGATCGCGGGAACGCTCGTACTCGCGCCACTGGTTGCTGTTTCTAGATCGGTTGGGATTGCGTGTGTATAGCGCATAGGCGAGGTCCCTGACAGCGATAGCCTGTTCAATGTCTCGCGTAATCCAGGGGGTTCGTTTATCGCGAACTTGAACAACTCTTTCGGGAGCATGCGTGTCCAAAAGAGAACGTAGTTTCGCTGTAGTCAACTCGACCTTACGGTTTACATCGTTCGTCTCGTAGACATCTTGAAGTTCTGTTGTTTGGAAGTCAGCCTGGAGTCGAATCACATCAATTCCCCGCATATTGCGAACTTTCATTGTTTGTGGAGTGCTTCGAGGCACGCGGATATCGGCAATCAGGTACACAACTTCGTGGTCAGAGATGGAGCTGCCGTACTGTGTTTTAGATGTGCGAATAGTTGCAGGGTTGTCGGTCACCAGAAGATCAATCGTTGTTGCCGACTGCTCGGTGACTCGTGTAGCTGCGGTTGGCAGAACGGTGAGACTGAAGAAGGAGTGAATCCGAGCTAGTGCTTCCGCGTTGCCACAACGAATATTTGCAGCAACATTAATGTTATAATCACCAACCAGATAGATCCTATCGAAGTCGAACTCTTGAAGGTCTAGGAGCAGCTTTTCATAGTGCTGAGCGAACTGTGGATTGGACCCGGTGGGATTATACACTACAACCACGCAGATGTTGTAGTTGTTGATTTTGGTTTGTACTGCCAAAAATTCCAGACGAGTATTGTTGTTCTCTCCGGCTTCGTAGATGGATTTGATTATGGGAGTTGCTTTGATGCCTTTCTGGATGTATAATCCGACTCCGCCGAATGACCTTCTTCTGTTTCCTCGGCCAGAAGGTAGGGAGTGTCGGATAAAGTTGTATCCAGGGATCCGAATTGGGCCAACGGGTGATGACGGTCGTAGCATGGTTTCCGTAACAGCAAAGAAGTGGTACTGGGAAGGGTTCAGCAGAACTTTAACACCATCGATATGGCGTTCTAAACTACGGACGTTAAGGTGTCCTATACGTAGGTTGGAGTTATTGGGTCTAGACATCAGTAATGGAGTGTAGTCGTCTTTCTGCTGGTGCATTTACGATGAAGAAACGGACATGGAGGAAGAGTCGGGGCCTACTGCATCGAAAAACACAGAGGAGTTGTTTCCTTCGTCTATCGGCACGGTGATTTCGGTGAGATGGGCGATATCCTTAACCTGAGTGTAACGTGTTTGGTTCGGCAGAAGAACAGAGACTGTACCGTTGCGAACAAACACAGACTTGACAAGCTTCTTTTGTTTCAATCGCAATGCCAGGTTACGAACCCGAAAGGTTGTGATGGGGAGTACTTCATTCAACGTGAACCGGTAGTCTAGCGGGAGATCAGGAAGGATATGGCGTAGCTTGAAGTCGTTGTATCTTTTGAAGTACTGACGCAGAGCTGCATCGCGTGCCTCACAGTCATCGAGGATGATGATGATGGTGGGGGTGAGGGAACGGTCGGACCATTTGGATGGTTTGACTGGTAGCCGGAAGCATTTGGAAACGTGCGAAAATAGTTGTCAAAAATTCATGAAACAGATAGTCCTCCAGCCCCTTTCAATGATACGACAATCAAAATTTGTTTACTTTTGTCAAATGATGAGAGAAATACACTCCCGTTCAAAAGTTTGGGGTCACCCCCTTAACAACATGTCATTTTTTTTAGACCCATATCTCCGCCAATTTGTGTCTGATTTCAAAACCCTAGGTTTCATTCAAAAGATAATAAGTCAAAGAAACTTTGAACATGATTTAAAAGAAACTTTTTCAAAAAATTTTGTATGTAAACTTAACCCAAAGTTGTTAAATTTTCTAAAAAATGAATATAAACTTACAGCAGTGTCGCTGGAAATGGGGTCGACTAAATTTTAAGATGAGAGCGGTAATATGACCCATTTTCTATTAGCTTTCAACTGCTTTTTACAGAACTTAGCTAAAAAATCTAGAAAAAAAAGTTATTAGGTAAATTAACTTTTCATGTCATCGGGCAAAAGTTTGGGGTCACTATCGTAAAACATGGAAAAGTGATTTGTTGATATCTTTGTCATCTTTCATTCAATTTTAATTCTTCTTGGCTTATTTGAAACAAAATGAATGATACTTACTGCATAGACATTGAACTACACATATTTGTTGAAATTTACATACTAAAACTTAACGTAAAGTTGCCTCATTTTTTGAAGCGTGGTGAAATGTGCTAACTTTACATAACATTTTTATATACAAAAATCGTTAAATACGTTAAGTTGAAGACATCAAACGTAAATTTAGTTAATTATCTTTGAAATCAGCCAAAAATAAATAAAATTGAACTATAGATGACGAAGATATGACCAAATCACTTTTCCATGTTTTACGAAAGTGACCCCAAACTTTTGGCCGATACATCATATTGAGGGGTGACCCCAAACTTTTGGTCGATGACATCAAAGATTAATTTACTTAATAACTTTTTTTCTAGATTTTTTAGTTAAGTTCTGTAAAAAGCAGTTGAAAGCTAATAGAAAATGGGTCATATTACCGCTCTCATCTTAAAATTTGGTCGACCCAACTTCGAGCGACACTGCCGTAAGTTTATACAGTAAGGACCCGATTTTGTCAGCCCCTGGTAGCATTTTGGGCTGACAAAATCGGGTACCTGACAAAATCGGGACATTTTTTAAAATCATTTTTTTAATCATGAAAAATTGTTCTGAGCACGTCAGAAACGGAGATAGGTGTGGGAGGGTCTGCTTTGGGTTCGTTCAAATATTACGTAACGCCATTGAGGAGGGGGGAGCCCAGCGCTGTGTTACGCTTCATACAAAATTTTGAAATTTCTCTTTCAAAAATAGTTACGCGGTGGAGGGATAGCGGATAGGGTCTAAAATTGCCAAAATTCCAACATCTGATTGACAAGTATAGACACTCAAACTGTCCGAATTGGCTACATTTCCGCTGCCTTTCCACTTTAATTTCCAGAGCCTAATCTCTTAAGAATCTCTGGAGAAATCTTTGAAGAAATGATCGGGGAAATTTTTGAGAAACTACCCAGGGATATACGGAACGTAACCCTCAAGACATCCCGTAAGTAGTTTCTGCAAAAACCTTTGAGGGAGCTCCGGATAACCCAACTAACATTTTCAGCGGTATAAGCTTCAGTCATTTTCTTTCTGTTGTGTAACCATCGAATTGAAGCAGTCAAAGCTGAGTAAAAGGGAATCTAGTCAAATATAAACCATAAGCTAATACACGACTGCAAAACAAGCACCATACACCTACCAAACTCGGTTTTCAAAAATCAATCACTTGTCACTGGGGCTGCCTTTACTGCACTCTGTTCCAACTCCGGGAGATTTCCCGGAAGATGTGAAAACTTGAACAAATCGAATAGGAGTCCCCACTAACAAAACAGCTGCTACTATACAGACCAATTCCTTATACTGACAAATCCACAAACCAGAAGCGCTTTGGAGGCCGTTATGCGATATTATTACAACTAGAAGCTGTAATAAAGAAACTGTTGGAATACCAACACGGCTTGTCGGATATAAACATTATTGTCAAAACAAACTTCGAGCGCGATATATAGCTACTACACAAATACTTTACAGCTATCTATTTCTGTGCTGTGACGTGACATTATTTCGGTTGCTTTTATTGCGCTTTAATCCAACTCCGGAAGATTTGCCGGAAGATGTACAAATCGAGTAAGTGTCTCTTGTTGGCAGCTGCTTTTATACAGTACATTTTGTAATGTTTCCAAATACACTAAACAGCAGCGCTTAGTACTTGTTTAAAGAACACTCTTTCAGCTGTTTTTTTTGAAAAAAAAATCTATAAGAGTATCAGCTAAACTTTTGTAGGAATCCTAGCTTATTTAAAAAATAAGAAAATCTTCTGGAGAAATCACAGGAGGAATGCCTGAAAAAATCTTGAAGGGACACACCTTAATGAATCGTTAAAAAATCCCGGAAGAATTCCTTTAAAAACTTCCGGTGGAATTCTTGGAGAAATACCAGCAAAAATTCTTACAAGAAACTACGCAAGAGTTCTTGAAGGAATCACAGCAAACATTTTTTGGGGAATCCCATCTCGAATTTCTTAAGGGTTTCTAATGAATACAATTCTGACAGCAATTTTTGAAGCAATCCAAGCAGGAAATCAACAATACAAATCTCATAAAAAATCTAGACCAACATGTAAAAAGGGCGGAACAACCATTGCATTCTCAGCTTCTCCAACCCCGTCTAAGCGTATTTCAATTTATTTGTGCAAATTTATCCCGTTATCAGATAGAGGGCAGTCTGCTCTATCTGTTACTGGTCAGAGATTACATGAAAAAATGGGCCATGTGCTAAGAAGGAAGGGAGAAGCAAAAACTCGAAATGGTTGTTGCGCCCTTTTCAAATGTTAGTCTATCTGGATCAATCTAAACAAGTAAACCTAGAGGAATCCCAGAGATGCCGGAAAGAAGTAAATGGATTGACTTGTAATCGCAACAAAAGGCAGCGTTTATTGTTTGTTCTGTTCCTGAGGAAATTCAGAAGAATAGTCTTTAAGCCCATATAGCCGATGTGGTAAGCGCTGATTGCACGTGCAAAATCATGTTGAGGGTGAGGAGTTTGATTCCCGGTTAGCTCAGAATCCATTTCATAATCAACATTTTCTTAACCACCTTGTGTATAAAATATATAGATATATCTTCATATATAGATATATCTTCATGACTACCACACGATATATGTACAAATGTAAAATAAACATTGGCTGTGGGGGATCCCAGTTAAAATGTTTAAGAGTTCTCGTAAAATAAGCTGAGGAGCAGGCTGTGTCCCAGTTGGAACGTTACGCCAAAAAGAGAGACGGAAGGAATCTTTTAGCAATTTAAAACAATAATGGTTCAAAACATTTGCGAGGGTTGGTGCTAAAATTGCCTCAATGTGGTAGTTTGCAAAACAAGTTTGGCCGTTTTCAAAAGTTACACGAGTTTTGTTCATTGCGTAATTTTTCTATGGCACCTAAAGACATCAGCTGCATTAATAATGATTATAAAATTGAAATTCTGAATGAAATACAAATTTATTTTTTTACTTAAAAAAAGGCTGACAAAATCGGGTCAAAAAGCTGACAAAATCGGGGTCAGGGTAGACAAAATCGGGGGCTGACAAAATCGGGTCCCCACTGTATTCATTTTTTAGAAAATTTGGCAACTTTGGGTTAAGTTTACATACAAATTTTTTTGAAAAAGTTTCTTTTAAATCATGTTCAAAGTTTCTTTGACTTATTATCTTTTAAATGAAACCTAGGGTTTTGAAATCGGACGCAAATTGGCGGAGATATGGGCCTAAAAAAATGACATGTTTTTGAGGGGGTGACCCCAAACTTTTGAACGGGAGTGTAAGTGACTTTGCAGGCGGTGCTTCATGATTGCCAATTTTCAAACGCTTATTCTGAAAATTCACTTTTTTTGAGTTGTGCCCCTATTGCAGGAAACCGACGATATCTACATTATCACTGCCAATCTGGAGCGCCTGTTGAGAGAACCGGCCTCGTCGCGGTGCAATACCAAATTCCTCCTGTTGCAGCATCCGAATAGAGGTGGGTTTAGTCATCCAGGACGTCGTTTTCCGTGCAATGGGGGGTATTTTATCGGCCTGCGGACCATGATAAACATGGTGAAAATCGACAACGACTTACTTGTTAGAGATGCTGACCGGAGGAGTGAGGCGCTGTACCGTGTCGGGCCGGGCCGGTTCTCGAGAGCGATGTGCCAGGTTGACAGCGGCCGGCTGATGATGAAATTTGTCCAACCAGGCTCACATTATCACCGCGCTGCCATAATTTATTGTTTGTTTACATTTAGGCATACAAGATTTATAACGTTCTTCGCGGAGTTAGCATAAACCTGCTTCAAGAACGTTATAAACCTGAGTACTCTTGAGTAACGCTTCTTCTTTTGCTCAAGTTGAAATAAATTTAAGACGTTCTTGATGGAGAATGTTATAAATCCTAGTTTTCTTGAGTTATGATTGTAACTCTTGCTTGAGTTGAAAGGAATTTAAGACGATCTTTGACGATGTTGAGAAAACTCATGAGCAATGTACTCATGGCCTGGAAGAATAATTTTCAATATTTTACTGTTGCATTATAATTGAAGCGCGTTGCAATTTTTGGAAGTATCTTGCAACATATATACGATGAGTTTTGCTTGGCAGTTGGCAACCTTGTTGCACCAGAGAAATATTCCCAATTTGTTTCAATCTTGATTATAATAATTAATCATTTTCGTTTTGTTTTTTTTTTATTTAATTGAACTTATCTTTCAACATAAAATCGGCAGCAGCAACAAAAACTGATAAATTTATTATCGTTTTATCGTACCCTTGAAGTGTTCTAGAAGGAGAGAGCATTTCGCCTAGAGGACATCTTGGGAATTACAACCAGTTTTAAGAGAATCTTAAAACCAACTCTCCAAGAGCACCGGATGGGCCTCTTTAGTCTTTAGACGGATTTATGGTTGAGTTGATGTCGTTTTGCCGAGCAATTTTATTTATGCATGGTTTTAAGGAACAGGTGTTGAAGAATACTTCAAGAGCATCATAGAATAAATTTTGTTACTTGGGGAAGGTTCTTAGCATGGTTTGAGACTCCTCCCTCTCTGGAATGGGGAGCTCCCATACTTGCTGGGTATCCTATTCATATTAGACAATTATGCGATCACAGGATGATTATTCTACAAAATTTTATTAACTTTTGTATTTTGTATTGTAAATAATGTCATACATTTAAAATACCAAAGTTAACGTTTTTGCAATAAGTCTCAATTCTGGCTACGCCGTACATACTTCACACTTGTTGCTTCATTGTATGTTACACTGCGTTACTTTTTAGACGATAAGGCACTCACCAGAGCGTGTAATTTATTTTCATATACCATCAAAGAAAGGCAAAGTGAACACGAAATAAAGATTCGCTCAGTCGTTTGTAATACTTTATTCAGAGCAGAACATTGTTTTGCACTTACTGAACATATTTGATTATGGAATGATTTATTTGGAACAATATGTTGATTTAAAACTGAAATAGACAGCAAACTGTGTGTCACTATAAAGAAAATACTGTGCTTACAAGTGTATCATTGTAACATCATCGAAACTAACAAAAAATTGCAAAACATCGAATCATGTGATTTATCCGTTTTGTGTTTATTTGTGTATCTATATCTGTTTTATCACTTTTCTGTGGTATGTCTACGACACAGATAGATAAGCAATTTCGAACATAGATCAAACGCGTCATACAGACTGAATGGCTTGTTTTGCTTGGCTCCCAAATGAGGTATGTTGTCTACAGTTTCTTCCTTTAACGCTTAAATTCAATTTGACTCGCTCTTTTGCAGATTCTGGAAAACATATTTCAGCATTTGGATTTCAAGAATCGCAGAAATCTATCCTTAGTATGCAGACGATGGAACGAAATTCTACTGTCGGAACGATATCTACGAAGGCATGTTATTTTACATATCGAGGGATGCCGACTACTGGATGGAAAAGCATATTTCAGCAGAGATTATGAAGCTATGTCAATCAAGCTAGATAATCAGTATTGCAATGAGATGGCGAAGAATCTAAGACTAGTCAATGCTATTTGTGCCAGCCCGGAGTATTTGCGAATCGATAATAGGAGTAATGATCAGCGATTTGCGTTAGTTTTCGGAAACGTTTTCTTCGGTCTGGAAAACGTAGAAAAACTTCATCTGTTAGGAACGTGTAAAACGGAAAAAGGCTATTTATGTTCGTCTTTGAATAATTTGAAAAGTTTAAAAATTGAATCAACAAACGTAGAATACTTTAGATTGATCGCTCCACAGTTAACAGAATTGTATTTATATGTATGTTCGGAAGATCACATGGATCTATTACCACAATTTGCTGATCAACTGATTAAACTGACGGTGGTGTTTGAGAGCAAAGATATTTATTACTTTTATAATCTCAACTTTTCGCTTCTTTCGGAGCTTGCTGTGGATAGGCGATTGAAAGGAATGACCAAAAGCGAACAGGATATCAGTATTACGTTCTTTAGAAGACTTAAGCAACTGCAGAAATTGCATCTCTCGGTAAAATTTATCGATAGCTATGTTTTGCAAATGATTTCAACAGGAATGTCTAACCTAACTGAGTTAAGTTTGACAGTTAGTGAAGGTACAATAGAGCTTTCCAATATTAACAAGCTGTTGATGTTGCAAAAGCTAAAAATCGAAGCAGAGAAAGTAAACCTTCTGGACGCAAAGTTCCCGCATTTGAGGCATCTGACCTTAGGTTCTCCAGATTTTCGTACCGGTACATACGTTTACGCCTTCGAGAACTTAATGATCTTCGACAGTTTGCGCAATCTTGGTCTTCACAACGTCAAGTTTTACCCAGAAGTGCTCAAACTAACGCCTTCCTACAACGTTGAAGTTATGTTTATCACAAACTACAAACGCGTATGTACATTTGACTTCAAATAGGTTGATTGGTGTAATCATAACAATCGTTTTTTTTTTATTTCAGTTGGAAGAGGCTCATTTGCAGATGCTGGTCAGGCGGTTTCCCGCCGTAAGATGGCTTAAGATTGCACACTGTCCGGGTTTTACAGCGCGAGAAGTGGAAAAGCTCAAACGGATGAATCCCAAACTGCAGGTTGCTTTCGACGAAGTAACTCAGGGACGACTGTGATAGAATCGATTACGTACATGCGTACAATACGTGTCGTTGTTATAAAGATTTCACGTTATTTGTTCTGTTAATTGATTGTTAAGTGTTGCTTGTTTTAACCTGGTGTTATGTATCACTTTCTAAAAAACGTTTTGGGAGTTGAGTCTACTAAAAACTTTTTTCTTTTGTACCCGTTTGATTATGCACTGTCTCAAGAACCGGCTTCAGTGCTGGTCGAAAAGTTTCCACTTCGCTGGGGATACCATGTTTCTGGAACATGCGGGGAAGAGACCAGATTATTCAAAATCAATCCTGTACTCACTGTTATTGATCAGGGATAAAGCCAAGCTCCGGAACCATTACCGTGATTTCGGGTGAAATTAATCGACGTGAGGGTCATTTTTATTTGTTAAAAATAACGCTTTAAGGTGATACGGGACACCGTGTTAATTTTGCTATCCTCCGTCTCTTTCACCATCAATACCCTCGAAACTTTGGCAATGCAAATGTCCAGTTCCAGTGGACTGATCTAACTAAAAGTTTAGTCGATTGTTCATCACATGTAAGCATACAAACGATCAAATTTTCAGCCCATTTGACCCAGTAGAACTCGAGACATGCATCTTCAAAGTTTGAAAGCAATGATTGATGATTCTGATGACGCCCCGTAAAACCTTAAACTTGAATCAATTTGTAAAAAATGTCCATCATCTGGCTCAAGGGTTATTGAATATTGATGAATTTATATATTTTGCAGCCAAACAGTTACATATTTCTGTATAACATTCAATATTTTCCCACACTGCGTGTTAGGCGAACTTCAAAGACACTTAAAAAAAACTTGTAAAAGTTTTGCATAGCTTTTCGCATTCCGGGTGATTAATTCAGGACGAAACATATTTTCAGCACATACAACAATATTTCACTGACTGATCAATTTCACCCCGAAAGTAAGATTTTCAATTTTTTATTTCAAATGATATTTTTGTAATAAAATGTTTTGCAGTAAAATTTTCAACCTTGTTGACTGATGAAAACCATGGTCGTACTTGTTTTAAAGCATTGAATGTAACCTTCACGTACCCGACCCCCGACAACTTAATTTCAAAATGCTGGCATTTCGTCAATTTTCATCCGACTTTTTTGAAGTCGCCCTCAATCGATCATAAATTGGTGTAAGTTTATTACACTCAAGTGGCCATGCTCTATCCGGACCCTTTCCGGAGATATTCCGTATTGTGCTGGGGTCAGGGGGTTGCCAAAATGGTTAAAAGTGATTAAGTGTTCAAAAATTATTCGCCATAAAGGACGAAAAGTGATCAATTTTACCCGAAATCACGGTATCCCTGGGATTGGATTATATCTTCCAGGAAGCTTTGATTTTGGGCATGTGGCCGATGTGCTTTGTAGTTATGATTGGAATAGCTGAATGTATAAGCAAACAGTTCTGTAAAAATCAGATCTTCAAGTCATCTGATATATCTGATTATACTGATCATGCTGCTGCCTAGTATATCGAACATTTGTTGAAGTCATTTATGTGTCGGGAAAATATAATTCTAAGTTGGTGAGAATATTACAAACTGAGGGAGGTTAATAGGCCCAGTCAGACCCCTGAATGGGCAATGTGGGTTAGTGTGTGGGAATGTCATTGAAGGTTTGTAATATTCTCCGAGGCTTTCGAAATCCAACAGGGCGCGTCCCCGGGTTGCAGATAGGGGAAAAAAGGAAATTTTTCGCATTTGTACTGTAATCAGCCAATGTGATATTATCTGCTATGGTGTTGTAATGCGAATGAATGATCTCATTCTATGGGAATTCGAACCTTGTAATGTGATGTTTATTAACTTCAATTTTCTATGCTTGACAAGGTTTTGAAGACAAACATGAGATGGAAGAATTGCCTTATAGGAAAGTCACATCAGCAAAGCTTTTACATAAGCAAATGCTATCCATGAGGTCATGTCTAGCATTTAATATGTATGGCAATGATTGATTCTTACCTAAAGGCTTGATTGGGAATACAGTGGGGACCCGATGAGACCTTTTACAATTTTTAACATAGATCTTCCACAGGCATTGTTTGTTTTGCATATGAATATCGTGTGGTAGTCATGAAGATATTTTATTTTATGAAGATTAGGGTGGCCCACAC